>NW_025421931.1:0-194586 GCF_011764305.1 Mustela putorius furo
AGAAATCAGGGGCTTTTCTTATACACTAACAATGAAAACACAGACTCAAAGGGAAATTAGAGAATCAAATGCATTTACTATAGCACCAAGAACCATAAGATACCTGGGAATCGAATAAACCTAACCAAAAGGCAAAGGATCTGTACTCAAAAGAACTGCAGAACACTCATGAAAGAACTCGAAGACACAGAAAGATGGAAGACCATTCCATGCTCTTGGATCAGAAGAATAAACATTGTTAAAATGTGTATACTGTCTAGAGCAATCAGAGGGCCATTCTGATCAAAATTCCATCAGTATTTTTCAAAGAGCTGAAGCAAATAATCCTAAAATATATATGGAATCAGAAGAGACCCCAAATTGCTAAGGAAATGTTGAAAAAGAAAAACAAAACTGGCTGCATCACATTACTTGATTTCAAGCTTTACTACAAAGCTGTGATCACCAAGGCAGCATGGTACTGGCATAAAAACAGACACATAGACCAGTAGAACAGAGTAGAGAGCCCAGATATGGACCCTCAACTCTATGGTCAATTAATGTCTGACAAAGCAGGAAAAAATACACAGTGGAAAAAAGACACTCATTTTTAAAAATTTTTTTCAATTTATTTTCAGAAAAACTATTCATTATTTTTTCACCACATCCAGTGCTCCATGCAATCCGTGCCCTCTATAATACCCACCACCTGGTACCCCAACCTCCCACCTCCTTAATATCTTTCTTAATAATCCAGTATTCAGAATTATTTAAGAATTTAAATACTGTCATGAACAATAAGAACAAATCCATGAGAGAGACTGGACTCCAGAAAATAAACTGAGGGTTACGGAAGGGAGGGGGTTGGGGTATGCGGGTACTGGGTGATGAATATTAAGGAGGGCACATATCGTGATGAGCACTGGGTGTTATACGCAGCTAATTAATCATTGAACACTACATACGAAACTTACGATGTAGTATATGCTGGCTACTGAACATAATTTTTAAAAAAAGTACCTCAGTGTGGACAACAACAAAAAAGGAAGTTAATTTTAGGCAATTTAAAATACAAGACATTATTGTTTGAAAAGAAATGCATTATTATAGTCATGACCCCTAAAATCCCTTATATCTTTGTGTAAATAAGAGAAAGATATTTAAGTTAGTATGTTTTATACTTCCTCTTTAAGCATATTAAAACAAATTGAACTTGTTATGAAAATGGATCTTTTAATTTTTACAAGTGGATTACATTTAGTAAATATTATTACATACTGATTTGTCTCATTAAAAAAGGAGCTATCCTTAAAAACTGGGAACTCTACAATACATTCCTGGTACCATAAACAAATGGCAAAAAATACGAACTGCAAAACTTAGCTAGTATGCAGCAATACCAGTGAGACTGTTTTTTTTTTTTTTTTTTTTTTTTTCTTTAAAGGTGACCGTCTATGGTACAGAAATCAGAAAAGAAACGCCTTGAGAAGCATAGGTTTTTTTTACATATTGTTGTATCAACAAGATCTCAACATTAACAACTATTTACTCATTTCTCACTACTGAAAGAGAATGAGATCTGTTGACCTTATTAGAACAATATTTTCTTCTTTTTGTTGCATAATTGTCATGATAGTGTAATTTTTTTAAAAAAGATTTTATTTATTTGACAGAAATCACAGGTAGGCAGAGAGGCAGGCAGAGAGAGGAAGGGAAACAGGCTCCCTGCTGAGCAGAGAGTCCAATGCAGGACTTGATCCCAGGACCCTGGGATCATGACCCGAGCCGAAAGCAGAGGCTTTAACCCACTGAGCCACCCAGGCGCCCCCGGATAGTGTAATTTTGTTAGAACACGATACTCTGTTGCCATTAGTAAAGAGATTATCATAAAAAAATTCAAATGGGGCAGCTGAGGCTCAACAGATTATAATAAAAGCAGAAAAATGGTTCACAATAACAAAAATGCTACCATTGCTCCCTACATGTGGCACCTAGTGTTGTACAATCTGAAATGCATGAAGAAACATTTAATTTAGTAGACTTTTATCAAAGAAAATCTGTAGGTTGGTTCGGTTTTGCAATTTACTCATTTTCATTTGTTCACTTAGCAAATAACTATCAAGTGTCTTTTAGCTACTGTCACTCTGATGTAGAATACAGACATTCAAAAAACACAATCCTTGCCCTCCAGGAGTTTGTTATTATCATTGTCATTTTTATTATCTACTCTATTTTTACTACTTTATTTTAATTATTTAGTTTATTCCATGCTTACTATGTGCCAGAGCCCCTAGTGTTTATAATTCTCATTGTTACGTTTTTATTGTATTTAATATGTAAGTCGATAGTATGCAGACTGAGTAGTAAGTTGGCCAGGTAAATAAGCAGAAGAACCATGTTTAACAGGAGGAACGTCCATCAAGATTACATGTTTTGCAGAGGGAACAGCAGTGCAGACGCTCAGATGTATGAGTGAACTTTGGAGCACTTATGAGCAGTTCAGTTTTGCTGGTGCAAAAAGTGTGCTATGGGAATGGTTGGAATGAGTGAATACTTAGCTAAGGCAAGCTAATGAAAGTTTTTCGGTACCATGGAAAGGTGTAGATCTTACCCTGTAGACCTTGGGAAATGTATCAGGTCGAATGCTTTTAGCTGCAAATAACAGGTGACTTATAACAGTGACTAAAACAGGGCCGCCTGGGTGGCTTAGTCAGTTACACGTTGACTCTTAGTTTTAGCTCAGGTCACAGTCTCATGGGTCATGAGATCAAGCCCCACATCCCACAGGGCTCCATGCTCAGCATGGAGTCTGCTTGACGATTCTCTTCCTCTGCCATTCCTCCCATTTGTGCACTCTCTCTTGCACGCGTTCACTCTCTGTCAAATAAATAAATCTAAAAAAAGCAAACCAAACCAAACAGTGACTAAAACGGTAGGAACCAGTATTGTTTTGATGGTTCAGTGATGTCTCCAGGATCCCAGTTGTCTCTTTTTAGCTTTGAGGTTGGCATTATTTTTTTATATGTCCTTTCCTGATTGGCTAATTAGCAACAATATCCAGTGACTGGAAGGACTGTTTTTCTTTATATATGTTTCTTTTCTTTTTTTTTTTTTTAAGATTTTGTTTATTTATTTGACAGAGAGAGACAGACAGAGAGGGAATACAAGCAGGGGGAAGCGGCAGAGGGAGAAGCAGGCCTCTTGCTGAGCAGGGAGCCTGATGTGGGGCTGGATCCCAGGACCCTGAAATCATGACCCGAGCTGAAGGCTGACGCTTAACAACTGAATCACCCAGGCTCCCCTATATGTTTCTTTTAAATAGGAAGAAAACTCAGAGGCTTGCAGCAACTTTCCTCTAACATCTTATAAGCTAGGTTATATCACATGCTTGTTCCTAAACCAGCCACTGGTAGACCAGGTACTGTGATTAGCTTAGAATAATCTTTTTTTCTTTTGAAGCTGTGGTAAGGCGGCTTCGTGTTTGGGACAATAAATATCCAAATAAAGTTGTGGTTTTCCAGCAAGAATGAAGACTATGGCATGGTTATTGGGGAGGGAGCCAGCAGTACTTGATGGAGCAGTACTTCACTGGAGAATGTGAAGCAGAAGGGTAACAAGATTAGATTTGAATTAGGGTCTTCTGGTTGTGGCACAAAATAGTGATCACCAAGATTTTTCTCTAAAGGGCCAGATAGTGAATATTTTAGGCCCTGTCGTTTTTCAACTACAACTACCACTATAGTGTGAAAGCAGCTGTAGCAATACGTAGGTGAATAGCAAGAGCCAACCATCTGGTTCTGTAAATAAAGTTTTATGGGGGCACAGGCACGTGACTGGTCTGACTTGGCCTGTGGCCATAGTTTGGTCACCCCTCATGTGGAGGATAGATTGGAAAAAAACCATGTAAAGAGACTGGAAGATAAAGGACGCTTATATTTCCTTAGTCTAGTATCAGTCCATTATGAAATGTTCACTCCTCTATACTGAAAAAGTCAGGAGGCTCAATTTATTCAATTTACAATGTTGTTCTTTTTCTAGGCCTTATGTCTTTCTCGTTTTTTAAAAATTTCAAACTTTTCAAAAGATTTTATTTATTTGAGAGAGAGCACAAGTGGGGCAGAGGGGCAGAGGGAGAGGGAGAAGCAGACTCCCCATTGAGCAGGGAGCCTGGTATGGGGCTTGATCCCAGGACCCTGAGACCATGACTTGAGGTGAAGGCAGATGCTTAACTGAGTCACCCAGGTGCCACCTTTCTCATTTGTTTTGCTTAAAAACTTTTTATTCATTTAATAAATAGCAATACTAGTTGGTGGGTTTTTTTCCCCTTCTGGAAGTCATCAATTAAGAGGTCATGTTTGTGTAGGGCAGTGGCAGGGGAAATATAAAGCAATGATAGAAAAGAAGTATAGTTAATACAGTTTCATGATTATTGAATGTAGAAAGAGGAGAGAGGGGGATGCCTGGGTGGCTCAGTCATTAAGTAGCTGCCTTCAGCTCAGGTCATGATCCCAAGGTCCTGGGATAAAGGCCCACATTGGGGTCCCTGCTCCATGGGAAGCCTGCTTCTCCCTCTCCCACTCCCCCTGCTTGTGTTCCCCCTCTCGCTGTCTCTCTGTCAAATAAATAAATAAAATCTTAAAAAAGGGGAGGGGGAAGAAGAAATCGTAGAAGAGTCATATATTTCCAGGTTGTGCACTAACATTTAAACTGGCCATGAAGAATGAGTAGGACTTTATCGGAGCGCAGTGGGAATAGGGAAGACCAGGGATTTTCTGTATATGTTGAATTTGATGGAATATCCATGTAGAATATTTTTAGTAACTGGATAATTGAATACTAGGAGTTTCTAGCTGGAGACAGAGCCTCAAGTTTGTAGGTGCTGATTTGAAATAAACTGATTAGAATTATTAGGCAAAGTCATAGCTTGGACAAAGATTGAGCTTGTCCATGATCGAAAACATAAAGAAACAGACGAAGGCCAGTGAACAAAGCCTGGGAATACCAATATATAAAGTATGGATAGGGGTGTAAGACTTGGTAGAGAAGACTGAGAAGTGGCTGGGGAAACTTAGGAGAGGAATTAGAGGAAATGTTGAAAAATTTGAAAAAAAATATTTCATGGAGTATTAATTGTATCAAAACCACTAAAAAAAGTTGGATTTAACTTTTAAAAGTTCTTTGGTGGTAACCTTTTCAAAAGAACCATTTTTGAGTTGTAAGGTCTGTTATTTATGTGACTGGTATATTCTGTGTTCAAATATGGAAAAATAACACAACAAGTGTTATTTTTTCTAACTGCCGTATCTACCTGGACAGGGTCAAGGGGAAATGGTCTGGCCTGGTGAGTAGACTGGCCAACATTTTTCCATAATTGTCAAAACCTAGGGGTCAAGTGTGAGGAAAAGTGTTGTCTTTCTTACCTGTTTTGTGTAGAGATACTTGAGCTTTTCTTCAAGTCCCTGGTACACTCTCGTGGATGAATACTAGGACAAAAATCTGGAAGCAATAGGCAGGAAGCCACTGTCAGGCCCTATCTCTGAAATGGAATCACGATGCAGCTGTCTTTTGACAGTTTCAAATTTGATCAGAAATACTTTATACAGACCCGCAGTTTGGGAGAAACTGACCTCTGTTAAGTATTTTATTGCAGAAAACTAGTATAATATCAAGGAGGAAATATAAGGTGATATGCTGAATATACCAGTTCTCACTTGCTAGGGATTCTGTGTCAGTAAAAAACGTCAGTACTGGACTATTTTTGTTAGTGCTGTCTCTCTCCATCCTCTTTAATTTGCCTTCTTCTTATATCTTTACTTTTACTGCTTCTTTCTGAATATCATCTGTAAAGAAAGCACTAAGGAAAACTGTCTTGGAATCTATCACTATTGGAACACATTTCTACTATATGTATATTTCCTCCTAAGGTAACAGGCTACCCCATCTAAAATGTATTTCATATTTTGTTGTTTCTTGTGCTTAACTTCTTTGTACCTGTACCACAGAGACAGAGTTATTGATGATGTTTAGCCAAGATTGAAAGCATTTTCTGGATTATCGGAAATTTTTACCTGATAACAGTTTTAATGTGACATGCTTTTGTATTTTTTCAGAAATTGGTAAACTATGGCTTAACAAGAATATGTGGCCAAATAGATTGACAAGTTTTTAACCATCTATGTATATAAGATAACTCACTTTGTTTTTCCCCAAATGAATTCTGTTGATCTCTAACGATCAAATCCACTATTTTCAGGCTGGAGTGGATAACTCATCCTACATTTTGAATGTAGTATTTCTGAGTTTTTGAGCAGATTGTCAACAACTGCCTTTAATAGGTGAACTGTTTCTAATTCTATAAGAAATTAAGAAAATGAGTGGAAACCAAAAACCTCTAGAACCAATAGTGTGTTATTATACTGTGTATGATATATTTTTCTATATATTTTATATATTTTATATATATAAAATATATATATATTTTTCTATAATTATTCCTTACCTTATCGATTCATAACTACAATAGAAGTGAATTAAGCCCTATTTAGTTGCAGAAAATTTATGTGACCTTTTAGTTTTTTTATAGGAACTTTTGTACTGTAGGACATATTGGTAATCATCAGAATTCTCTTTTTTTCCCCAATTAAAATACGATTGTTGCTTGTTTCACATTATTTTCTGACATTATTTCATCTATTCCTTTTATGCCTTTATTCAAATGGATTCAAATACAGCAGTCCCCCAGGCAAATTCTAAGAAAAACAGATTCAAGGAAAGGTATTCTGTGAAATAACCTTCTAACTGTAATCGTGTCTTAAAACATCAACCTTAATCATAAAAATTCCATATGATGCATTGGTATTAGAGACTCCCAAAATGATACCCAGGTTTGGTTATTCACTGGAGGAACTCGCATGTCTCAGCATATTTGTACGCATGCCTGCGGTTTATTACGGTGAAATGATACAAAGCAAAATCAGCAGAGAAAAGGTGCATGGAGTGAAGTCTAGAGGAAGCCAAGTGCAGGCTTCTAAGAATCCTCGGCCTATGGGTGTGCTTAATTCCTCCAGCATTAAATCACGACAACTCGTGTGAGATGTTGTCTGCCAATACAAGAATCTTACAGATACTCAGTGCCTGAAGTTTTCTTTAAGTGATAATCATGTAGGCATCTTCTCCCTAGCATATATCAAAATTATGGTTCCCGGAAGGAAATCAAATAGTAAATGCTTGATAAATCACCTGGTTTGTACCAACACTTAACAGTCTCAATGGATACCTTTTGTTTTTTTCCTTCACAGTAAATAGACCTTATTTTTTACAGCATTTTCAAGTCCTTTGCAAAATATCGCAGAAAGTACAGAGAGTTTCCATTTACCGCATGTTCCTCTACACGTGTAGCCTTCTTGTTGTCAACATCCTGAACCACAGTGGTACATTGTTATATTTATATTAGCTCATCTTTATCCTCCACAGTCCATAATTTACATCAGGGTTCATTCTTGGTGTTGTACATTCTATGGGTTTTAACAAATGTGTGATGACATGTATCTACCATGTGGTATCACATAGAATAGTTTCACTGCCTTAAAAGTTCTCTGTGCTGTGCCTGTTCCCCTTGTCACAACCCTTGTCTCCTAACTTAAAAAGTTTTACTTTTACCAGAATGTCATACAGTTGCAATCATACAGTGGATATCTTCTCCAATGTTTAAAAAATTAAAATTCCGAGGTAATTGAATATAGTGATTCAAGATAATCTTTGTCCTTGGTTATGTTCATCAGTGTAGGATCTGATGACATATGCCTTACAGACTGAAAAAGTGTGATTTCTACAGATGTTTGTCACATAGTGGGGAAGGTTGAGAACAATGACGTCATATCCTGCTACCTAGCACTAATCTTTGGTACCATTCTGGTCTAAGAGGTGGATCCAGATAGACTCTCCAGCAATGAAAGTAGGTCGACTCAAGAGGTTATACTTTATAGAACCAGAATCACTAAAATCGCTAAAAGCTTTCATACTTACCTTGCAATTGGAAATAAGGCCAGAGAGAGTCTGTTTGCTATGTTTTGCCATGCTGCAAAGTAGAGTGGCTGTAGACCAAACTTTGTGATGAGGTGTTTCACCCTAAACTTAACAGCCCCTGCTGGAGATCTGGAGAAATTCTGTTGTGTTACAGCAAAATAATTATAGTCTCTTTTAACTGTACCTCATAGTGAAAGTCCTGAAGAATCCAGAAGAATCCTGACTTTGTCAGTCTATGAGGATGATTCTGCTAATGACACCATTTTCTGTTAGTCTCAAGGGTTTGGTTAAAATTGTGGTCATAATAAACATCCACTTGTAGGTATCAAATTCCAATAAATACCATTCTTTTCTTCCATTTGGTAAATGTAGAGGAGAAAGTAACATATTTAGCGAGTTTCCTGCCTGCCAATAGTATAATTAATATTCACTCCAGTGTGGTTGCCAGGTTTGGTCCCGAAGAATACTTTTTAATACAACATCAGTCTTACAATTTGAATATTCTGTATTTTTCTGTTGTTGATTTAAAATGTACTTTGCTTTTTTCTTTAGTGGCGAATAAGACTTCTGAAGAAGACTCTTTAAGCAGGTAGGATTTTTGTGGATTTTTTTTTAACAAATTCTGTGTTAACAAGGGAATGCAGAGAAAAGCATTTGTTGAGAGTTCTACTGTGTGTTAGGCACTATATTATGTGCTTGACATTTATTATTATATAGTCATTACAATAGCATCACAAACTAGATGTGCTGTTACAGCCTATTTTTTTATTATTTAGTCAGCTGTGGTTCAGAAACATTGATTAATTGACCTATGATTCTATAGTTAAAGAGTAGCAGACCCAGAAACCGCCACTGCTGCTAACAAGAGCTTGAACGCTGTAAATTTTTGGTCTTGGAGGGTGCCATGGTGCCCCCCATGAGGCCTAAGAAACTAGTCAGCTACTCAGTTTGAAAATTCTTCAAATTTTCAAATGTGATGATGACTTTGTTTCTGCAACCTCACCTTTGAATAAGAAGCCCAGAACAATACCAAAGGAGTTAATACTAGAAACTGAAGAATGTCCAGAAAGAAGATATCCTACTACAAGAGAAAACACCTAAAAAAGGATGGCTATAGGTGACGAACTTTACCAGCGAGACTTAGAAGTGGCGCTAGCTTTATCAGTGAAGGAACTTCCAGCGGTCACCATTGATGGGGGAGAGGCTCGAGATACAAGCACCAAAAAAATGTGGCAGCAGCGAAATTGGGATAATGACTAAGGCTCCCCACCTCTCCGATTGCAGTGTACCCAGTGATGATTTAGATTGAGATAAGCTTACCGAGGGAGATGATGTATGCGGTGCTCAAGGGAAAAGAAAAGCAGCATCAAAAGCTGTGGTACACCCCTGGGGATAAAATATATGTTTATCAAAAATAAAAAATTAAAAAAAAAAAACAATAGCAATAGTTAAAAAAAAATTAAAAAAAAAAAAAAAAGCTCTGGTACAGCAGAGGAAGAGTCTTTCGGAAGGCAGTCATGGCAGTAGTGCTGACGACTCTGAACCAACCCACTGGTGGAGAGTCTGAGGATGAGTCTGATTTTAGGGAAAGTGAAGATGATGATGCAAACTTCACTGTGGGAGAAAAAAAGTGGAATAAATTAAAAAGAAAGAAGTGAAAGTAAAATCCCCACTTGAAAAAAAGGAGAAGAAACCTCAATCCAAACGTGATCCAAAGTCACTTTGGAAGTGACTTCAAGAGACCGTGCTCCAGCTGCCCTGAAATCAATCTCAACCTTCACCATAAAAGGCTTTATCAGTGAAGAGGCCATTTGGAAACCATTACAAATATGCAAACCTTCAGCTGGAAGCAGAAAACCTACGTAGATGCCACCAGCGCTGTCTGGAAGTAGCAACAGCAGCAGCAACAGCAGCAGGAGCCCACTGGCAGGGGTGTCTGTTAAGTCTCCAAATCAGAGTCTCTGCTTTGGCTTGTCTAGAGTAGCACAAGTGAAACCTTTGCATCCAAATGCTGCTAGTAGCTAATTGTGGTAGTCAACAAAGGTTTGATTAAGAGAATAAGAGTTTTACAAGTGTGTTTATATTTGAATTGTGTTTCTGTTTAAGAAGTATCATAATATAAACGAATCCTTTAATGTAAAAAAAAAAAAAAAAAAAGAGTAGTAGACCCACGATTTGCCTGTCAGCCTGCATGAGTCCCACATCAATTCTTTTGTCCCTCAGCAGCACTGAGGTTAAGGTACAGATCCTAGTCAGATCAGCTCAGAAAGTCAGATTTAGTTATGTGTTTGCTGATTTAGAGTTTTCCTAAGAAACCAGGTTAGTCCAGCATTTTTGTTCTAATATATTTGACAACTAGTGATAACTAGGGGTAATTAGTGCAGTGGCAACTAGTCTCTTGTTTTTACTGTCAAAGATTTTAGGATGGCTCTCATTACCTATGGCCATAGTACATAGCTTTTACATAAGCATGACCTAATCAGGCAAGTTCTTAGATAAAGAGATGTCTGCTCTCCTTGAGATGAATGCTTTTTCCAGAAGTGATGGATATGTAATCTAGGTGTAGGCCATGATACGTTAATTAATTTTATCATCTATTTAGAGGATATTTCTAAATGATTCCTGTTTACTGACTTCCCCGTCTAGTTTTCCCTTTAGACTTGTCCCTTGACCAGTTCCTTGAAGCCTTTCTTTTTTGTAGATTTTTTTTTCCTTTTCTCTCTTGACTTTTCTACAATCTTTTCTCATTTTTTTCTTTTTTCTTTCTTCTCTGCTTTTCTTGGTGTTTCTTTTGTTCCATCAATTTTTTCCCTTTCTTCCAGGTAAGTATTCTCTGTTTTTCTGTAGACAAAATCAAAAGCACATAGAATTTCATGATTTTAGGGCATCTTAGAGATGAATTAATCAAAATACCCTCTGGTACTACAACCTGTGTTTAACATCCTCACCAAGTGATTATTTAAATGGAGAATTTGAAATGCAAAAGAGATTAAAATGACTTACTTGGATATGATAAGTGACAGAAATGAGATTTACATTCATGTTTTTTCCTTTTTTCCTCATCGTAATAGGTGAATGTTTTAATAATAGAAAGATGGGGAGTGGGTCTAGTGAACACAGTGAAGGTGCGTAAGGAAGGAATTGGCAGGAGAGGTCGAGTTTCAAGAATAACGACACTGGGTTGGATGGGAATAAGAGTTTTAGAAAAGATGTCAGAATATTTGGGCTTATAAGTTAGATCAAGATGGCTTACAGAAATGAGGGACACACACACACAGAAAGGAATGAAGGATACGGGATATTGGGAGTTTAGAAAAGCACATTAAAATAGAGGGTTCAAGAGAATCATGAGCAGTTTTTTTGTTGGTTGGTTGAATTGAATGAACTAGCATACTTCGGGTTTTCTGTTGAGAGGTATTAAAATCATTTGAGCCACAGGGAAGGCTTTTTACAGCATATAGGAATGCTGTACTACTACTACTTCCAGCCCAATCTTGGATTAGATCCTCTCGAGTAATGGGGGAATGGAGATTCTGAACCACACAGATATATGGCCCAAGGTAGGGGTCTCCTCACTCCACCTCTTTTTCTAATACTCTGATGTCCTTCCCATGTACTTGTAGGGTTTGGTGGGCTAGGACTGGCTGTCAAATCAGTAACAGACTTCATTTGGGTAGTTGGTAACATGTCTACATTGAGATGATTACATGGATGACTTTCAGTTTAGCTTGTCATCCAGGAGCAGGAAATGGCTTCTACTCTTGATCATTTGATGCTGTGCTTGTTTTGGGAATCTGCTTTCATAGGCTAAAGATTTAAAAGTTTGGAGGGTACCACTGAGCCCTGCACTTGTTGTAGGGCTATGCTGTACTTGTATCCCTGTGACTTACTGTAACTGGAATCTTGAACCTCCCATTCCCCTTTACCCATTTTGTCCATCTTCCCACCCCATTCTCTTCGGGTGATACAGAATTCTCTGTATTTCTGGGTCTGTTTCTGTTTATTTTTGCTTTTTTTACTGCTCTTGCCTCAGGAGCAGTAAAAGCAAAGCAAACTGTTGGGACTACGTCAAAATCAAAAGCTTTTACACAGTGAAGGGATCAGTCCACACAATGAAAAGGCAACCTATGGAATAGGAGCAGATATTTGCAAATGACATAGCCAATAAAGGGTTAGTATACAAATAAAAAGAACTGATAGAACTCAGCACCAAAAACACAACCCAATTTAAAAATTATCAGAAGACATGAACAGACATTTTTCCAAAGAAAACACACAATGACCAACAGGCACCTAAGAAGATACTCAGCATCACTCAGCTTCAGGGAAATGGAAATCAAAACTACAATGAGATACCACTGCCTACCTGTCAGAATGGCTAAAATAAAAAACATAAATAACAATGTTGGCATGTATGTGGAGAAAAAGGAATCGTCTTGGATTATCGGTGTGAATGCAAACTAATGCAGCCACTGTGGAAACAGTATGGCGTTTCCTCCAAAAGGTAAAAACTGAACTACCCTACAATCCAGTAATCACACTATTGGGTATTTATGCCCCAAAATAGGAAAATACCAATTTGAATGGATACATGTACCCCTATGGTTACTACAGCATTAGTTACAATAGTCAGCCCGAGTGTCCATTGAGAGATGAATGGATAAAGAAGTGGCACATATATATACAATGGAATATTCAGCCATAGAAAAAATGAAATTTTGCCATTTCAGTGAAATAGAGGGAACTAGAGAGTATTGTTCTAAGTGGAGTTAAGTCAGAGAAAGACAAATACCATATGATTTTACTCATATGTAGAATTTAAGAAACAATAGAAATGAGCAAAGAAAAAAAAAAAAAAACAAAAAGCGAGAGACAGACAACCAAGAAACTGACTCTTAACCATAGTGAACAAGTTGATGGTTACCAGAGGGGAGATGGGTAGGGAAACAGGTGAAATAGGAGCTAAGGGTTAAGGAATGCACTTGTCGTGCTGAGCGCTGGGTGATGGAATTACCATATCATTATATTGTATACATGAAACTAATACAGCACTGTGTGATACTGGAATTAAAATAAAAACTTAATAACAAAAACAGAGGCTAAAGTTCAATTACATCAAGAAACTTCATTCAATAAATAAATAGATGACCTTTCACTTGATTTTTTTTTTCATTAACTTGTTTTTGTTGTATATTTTTGCTCTAAAGTATTTCCGTTAAACCTGGTGATGATAATGCTTCATGGCCTACATCAGATGATGAAGACTTAAGTTTCAATATGAAGGTAATATACTCTCTTGTGAAATTAATTTTTCTGCTCTGAATTTAGTCTTGTGTATTATTTTCTCTTAAAACTTAGCAGTGGCCTGCCTATCATCATTTTATGTTTGAAGTGGAAAGTTGGTCAGAACAAACCACTTGATAGAAATATGACAAGTTGAATTTTTTTTAACTCTGTTAAATATCAAAGTTAGAAAAAATGGGCTGGAAATATATAATGACAGGAAAATGATATCGGGAAAAGCTTTCCCATGATGGAGGAAATACGACATTTGGTCAAGGATAAGGATTCTTACTGTGAGTTTTAAATTATCTTATCATGACTTTTCTTTCTTTTCCTTTCTCTTTTTCTCTTTATCTCTCTTTTTCTTTTCTTCTAACATGACTTTTATAATACTCATTCCTAAATGAATCTTTAGTGGACCCAGTTATTTATTACAGATTGTTTTTTCTTGGACATTTTTTATTTTGGTAGCATACAGTTTTATGAAAGTAGGTTTTTTTTTTTTTTTTTTTTTTTTTTTTTTTTTTTTTTTTTTTTGCTATTTCTTTCCCTTGTTCTACATTTAGACCAAAATAAGATTGGAAATTGTGGAAATTTAGAAATTTAAATTCTACTTAACACATTCTACTGTGTTTTCAAAATAATTCCATAAAGAGTTTAGTTAAAACTCTTTATCTAAGTGAAGAATACACGTTTTGCCTAAAAAAATAATTAACACTAGAAGCAGAGGCTTTTCATACCCATATGGTAAAATGTCTAATTTCAGAAATCTTTTATATTACAGTTTTTCAAAAATATCTACTCATAATCTTAGTATCAGATTCTAAGATTCAAACTTTTAGTCACTTTATATTTATTTAAATATTCATGTTAAAGCTCCTGCATCATGGGACGCCTGGGTGGCTCAGTTGGTTAAGCAGCTGCCTTCAGCTCAGATCATGATCCCAGTGTCCTGGGATCGAGTCCCAGATCGGGCTCCTTGCTCCGCAGGGAGCCTGCTTCTCCCTCTGACTCTGCCTGCCATGCTGTCTGCCTGTGCTCGCTCTCGCTCTCTCTCTCTCTCTCTGACAAAAAAATAATAAAATCTTTAAAATAAAATAAAATAAAAAGCTCCTGCATCATTATAAGCTATTGGATTTTAGGAAACATAATTGTGCATCTCCTGGAACACCTAGAATAAAAGCTTGCTTGAAGAAGCAATTTTAATATTTTTTGAATGTGAATTAATGAGCAGACAGATGGAATTCTGTATAATGGAATGTTATATAAATAATGTAATGTGCATAATATGTCATAATTAAATATAAAAAATTTTTGAAATACATAATTTAAAAATTTATATTCCCTCTTCATGTTTAGGATGTATAAGTGCAAATGAATTATGTTGAGGAAATAAATGAGACAGAAGGTTACAATCTATTTTTTACTATTCTTTAATTGTGAGCTTAGAATTTTAGATAGAGAGTCTATCTTTTTTCTCCTGTATATTTTTTTTCATGCTTTGTTGAAGATTATTTGACCATAGAGTTGAGGGTCCATATATGGACTCTATTCTGTTCCACTGGTCTATGTGTCTCTTTTTGTGCCAGTTCCATGTGTTCATCATCATTAGACATCAGAGAGATTCAAAGCAAAAACACATTGAGATACCACCTTACACCAGTTAGAATGGCCAAAATCAACAAGACAGTAAACAACAAGTGTTGGAGAAGATGTGGAGAAAGGGGAAACTTCTTACAGTGTTGGTGGGAATGCAAGTTGGTGCAGCCACATTGGAAAACTGTGCTACCCGATGACCTTGCAGTTGCACTGCTGGATATTTACCCCAAAGATACAGATGTAGTGAACAGAAGGGCCATCTTTACCCCAACGTTCATAGCAGCAATGGCCACAGTTGCCAAACTGTGGAAAGAACCAAGATGCCCTTCAACGGTTGAATGGATAAAGAAGATGTGTGGTCCATATACACTATGGAGTATTATGCCTCCATCAGAAAAGATGTGTACCCAACTTTTGTATGAACATGGATGGGACTAGAGGAGATTATGCTACATGAAATAAATCAAGCAGAGAGAGTCAATTATCATATGGTTTCACTTACTTGTGGAGCATAAGAAATAACATGGAGGACATAGAGAGATGGAGAGGAGAAGGGAGTTGAGAGAAATTGGAAGGGGGAGAAGAACCATGAGAGACTATGGACTCTGAAAAACAATTGGAGGGGTTTTTGTAGGGGCTGGCATGGGAGGTTGGTTGAGCTTGGTGGTGGGTTTTAAGGAGGGCACGTATTGCATGGAGCACTGGGTGTGGTGCATAAACAATGAATTTTGGAACACACACATCTCTCCTAATCCTCACCCCAGGAGAAAATGTAGGCTAGTAAATGGCAGAACTGAGATTTGAATCTACATGTGAATGATTCCAAAACCCATGTTCTTTGTGTAATGGTGCTCATTTGACAATGGTGAATATTATAATTATTTTACCAAATGTGTTATTTGTAATCCTTAATACTATTAATTTCTTTTCTAGAATACCCCAAAACCAAACTTAAGAAAACTAATGAATGCTTCTCAGCTTTTCAAGAAATGTAAGCTGTTTGAAGACTTGTTATGCACTGATTTTTGTCCATTCTTGTGTTAGTAACTTGAAATTACAGATATTTTCATATACTCTTTATTTTGTTTTTTTACTAAGTGGAAATAGAACTTGGCCTTCTATCACCGGGAGATAAAACTTTATCTGAGCATGATAATTCTGAAAACAAATGTGACGATACAGTTGGTGTTTTTTCCAAACCATCTGGTGACATCTGTGACTCTTCTCCTCCTGCTTTGCCATCGCCTGATTCTATTCTAAAACCTCCTTTCACATCGTTAGGCCTTGGTCTTACAAAGGTAAGTTGTTTCATTTTAAACTTTTTCCCTGTTCATATTTTATTGTCTTGATCCTTCTAATGAAAAGAATCTTAGGAAGAAAGGGAAGTCCTCAAGATCATAAGAGAAAGCAGTGTCATACTGGAAGAGAGGTAATTGGATTGAGATTTATAAAGTCTGGTGGGAGTGAACAGTTCTTAGGTATGCCATTATGGGAGGAAAGAATTACAGAGCAACTGGAAAGAACAGCTATAGATGGAATATGAAGATGAGGGAGGAGGTGAAGGGAAAGAATTCATTTAAGAAGGGCTAGATGACTGTAAAGCTTGCAAAGCTCAGAGAGATTATTATAAAAACACAATAGCAGTTGTGGGGCTACGGGAGAGCAGATACTCTACATTATAAAATATGGTAGAAATCGGGGGAGGAGTCAAGATGGCGGAGAAGTAGCAAGCTGAGACTGCTTCAGCTAGCCGGAGATCAGCTAGATAGCTTATCTAAAGATTGCAAACACCTGAAAATCCATCGGCAGATCGAAGAGAAGAAGAACAGCAATTCTGGAAACAGAAAATCAGCCACTTTCTGAAAGGTAGGACCGGCGGAGAAGTGAATCCAAAGCGACGGGAAGATAGACCCCGGGGGGAGGGGCCGGCTCCCGGCAATCTGCGGAGCAACCACGCACAAAATCAGGACTTTTAAAAGTCTGTTCCGCTGAGGGACATCGCTCCAGAGGCTAAACCGGGGCGAAGCCCACGCGGGGTCAGCGTGGCCTCAGGTCCCGCAGGGTCACAGAAGGATCGGGGGTGTCTGAGTGTCGCAGAGCTTGCGGGTATTGGAACGGGAAAGCCGGCTACAGAGACAGAGCCGACAGTAATCTCGCAGCTCCGTGTTACCTTGAACCGGTCGCAGGCTCGGTGAGCTCGGAGCGCGGCCGGAGGTCAGGCAGACGGGAGTAACTGGGCGCTGTTCTCTGAGGGCGCACTGAGGAGTGGGGCCCTGGGCTCTCGGCTCCTCCGGGCCGGAGACCAGGAGGCCGCCATTTGTATTCCCGTCCTCTGGAACTCTACGGAAAGCGCTCAGGGAACAAAAGCTCCTGAAAGCAAACCCGAGCGGATTACTCACCCCGGCCCGGGTAAGGGCGGTGTAATTCCGCCTGGGGCAAAGACACTTGAGAATCACTACAACAGGCCCCTCCCCCAGAAGATCAACAAGAAATCCAGCCGAGACCAAGTTCACCTACCAAGGAGTGCGGTTTCAATACCAAGGAGAGCAGCAGAATTCCAGAGGAGGAGAAAGCCAAGCACGGAACTCATGGCTTTTTTCCTGTGATTTTTTTTAGTCTTGCAGTTAATTTAATTTTTTCTTTTTCATTTTTTTTTTCTCGCCTTCGGGTAAATTTTTTTTTTTTTTTTTTTAACTGTTACCTTTTTTCTTTTTTAACGATTTTTTACTAGTTTATCTAATATATATATATATATATTTTTTACATTTTTCTTAGGTGTTTTCTTTTTTAAAAATTCTTTTCTTTTCTTTTTTTTTTTTTTTTTTTTTTCTTTTTTCTCTCTTCCTTTTTGAACCTCTTTTTTTATCCCCTTTCTCCCCACTCACGATTTTGGATCTCTTCTAATTTGGTTAAAGCATATTTTCCTGGGGTTGTTGCCACCCTTTTAGTATTTTACTTGCCCCTTCATTTACTCTTATCTGGACAAAATGACAAGACGTAAAAATTCAACACAAAAAAAAGAACAAGAGGCAGTACCGAAGGCTAGGGACCTAATCAATACAGACATCGGTAATATGTCAGATCTAGAGTTCAGAATGACAACTCTCAAGGTTCTAGCCGGGCTCGAAAAAGGCATGGAAGATATTAGAGAAAACCCTCTCGAGAGATATAAAAGCCCTCTCTGGAGAAATAAAAGAACTAAAATCTAACCAAGTTGAAATCAAAAAAGCTATTAATGAGGTGCAATCAAAAATGGAGGCTCTCACTGCTAGGATAAATGAGGCAGAAGAAAGAATTAGTGATATAGAAGACCAAATGACAGAGAATAAAGAAGCTGATCAAAAGAGGGACAAACAGCTACTGGACCACGAGGGGAGAATTCGAGAGATAAGTGACACCATAAGACGAAACAACATTAGAATAATTGGGATTCCAGAAGAAGAAGAAAGTGAGAGGGGAGCAGAAGGTATACTGGAGAGAATTATTGGGGAGAATTTCCCCAATATGGCAAAGGGAACGAGCATCAAAATTCAGGAGGTTCAGAGAATGCCCCTCAAAATCAATAAGAATAGGCCCACACCCCGTCACCTAATAGTAAAATTTACAAGTCTCAATGACAAAGAGAAAATCCTGAAAGCAGCCCGGGAAAAGAAGTCTGTAACATACAATGGTAAAAATATTAGATTGGCAGCTGACTTATCCACAGAGACCTGGCAGGCCAGAAAGAGCTGGCATGATATTTTCAGAGCACTAAACGAGAAAAACATGCAGCCAAGAATACTATATCCAGCTAGGCTATCATTGAAAATAGAAGGAGAGATTAAAAGCTTCCAGGACAAACAACAACTGAAAGAATTTGCAAATACCCAAACCAGCTCTACAGGAAATCTTGAAAGGGGTCCTCTAAGCAAAGAGAGAGCCTACAAGTGGTAGATCAGAAAGGAACAGAGACCATATACAGTAACAGTCACCTTACAGGCAATACAATGGCACTAAATTCATATCTCTCAATAGTTACCCTGAATGTGAATGGGCTAAATGCCCCTGTCAAAAGACACAGGGTATCAGAATGGATAAAAAAAACAAAACCCATCTATATGTTGCCTCCAAGAAACACATTTTAAGCCCGAAGACACCTCCAGATTTAAAGTGAGGGGGTGGAAAAGAATTTACCATGCTAATGGACATCAGAAGAAAGCAGGAGTGACAATCCTTATATCAGATCAATTAGATTTTAAGCCAAAGACTATATAATAAGAGATGAGGAAGGACACTATATCATACTCAAAGGGTCTGTCCAACAAGAAGATTTAACAATTTTAAATATCTATGCCCCCAATGTGGGAGCAGCCAACTATATAAACCAATTAATAACAAAATCAAAGAAACACATCAACAATAATACAATGATAGTAGGGGACTTTAACACTCCCCTCACTGAAATGGACAGGTCATCCAAGCAAAAGATCAGCAAGGATATAAAGGCCTTAAATGACACACTGGACCAGATGGACATCACAGATATATTCAGAATATTTCATCCCAAAGCAACAGAATACACATTCTTCTCTAGTGCACATGGAACATTCTCCAGAATAGATCACATCCTCGGTCCTAAATCAGGACTCAACCGGTATCAAAAGATTGGGATCATTCCCTGCATATTTTCAGACCACAATGCTCTAAAGCTAGAACTCAACCACAAAAGGAAGTTTGGAAAGAACCCAAATACATGGAGACTAAACAGTATCCTTCTAAAGAATGAATGGGTCAACCGGGAAATTAAAGAAGAATGAAAAAAAATCATGGAAACAAATGATAATGAAAAAACACAACGGTTCAAAATCTGTGGGACACAACAAAGGCAGTCCTGAGAGGAAAATATATAGCGGTACAAGCCTTTCTCAAGAAACAAGAAAGGTCTCAGGTACACAACCTAACCCTACACCTAAAGGAGCTGGAGAAAGAACAGAGAAAGAAACCCTAAGCCCAGCAGGAGAAGAGAAATCATAAAGATCAGAGCAGAAATCAATGAAATAGAAAACCAAAAAAACAATAGAACAAATCAACGAAACTAGGAGCTGGTTCTTTGAAAGAATTAATAAAATTGATAAACCCCTGGCCCGACTTATCAAAAAGAAAAGAGAAAGGACCCAAATAAATAAAATCATGAATGAAAGAGGAGAGATCACAACTAACACCAAAGAAATACAAACTATTATAAGAACATACTATGAGCAACTCTACGGCAATAAATTTGACAATCTGGAAGAAATGGATGCATTCCTAGAAACATATAAACTACCACAACTGAACCAGGAAGAAATAGAAAGCCTGAACAGACCCATAACCAGTAAGGAGATTGAAACAGTCATTAAAAATCTCCAAACAAACAAAAGCCCAGGGCCAGACGGCTTCCCGGGGGAATTCTACCAAACATTTAAAGAAGAACTAATTCCTATTCTCCTGAAACTGTTCCAAAAAATAGAAATGGAAGGAAAACTTCCAAACTCATTTTATGAGGCCAGCATCACCTTGATCCCAAAACCAGACAAGGATCCCACCAAAAAAGAGAGCTATAGACCGATATCCTTGATGAACACAGATGCGAAAATACTCAACAAAATACTAGCCAATAGGATTCAACAGTACATTAAAAAGATTATTCACCACGACCAAGTGGGATTTATTCCAGGGCTGCAAGGTTGGTTTCAACATCCGCAAATCAGTCAATGTGATACAACACATCAATAAAAGTAAGAACAAGAACCATATGATACTCTCAATAGATGCTGAAAAAGCATTTGACAAAGTACAACATCCCTTCCTGATCAAAACTCTTCAAAGTGTAGGGATAGAGGGCACATACCTCAATATCATCAAAGCCATCTATGAAAAACCCACCGCAAATATCATTCTCAATGGAGAAAAACTGAAAGCTTTTCCGCTAAGGTCAGGAAACACGGCAGGGATGTCCATTATCACCACTGCTATTCAACATCGTACTAGAGGTCCTAGCCTCAGCAATCAGACAACAAAAGGAAATTAAAGGCATCCAAATCGGCAAAGAAGAAGTCAAATTATCACTCTTCGCAGATGATATGATACTATATGTGGAAAACCCAAAAGAATGCACTCCAAAACTGCTAGAACTTATACAGGAATTCAGTAAAGTGTCAGGATATAAAATCAATGCACAGAAATCAGTTGCATTTCTCTACACCAACAGCAAGACAGAAGAAAGAGATATTAAGGAGTCAATCCCATTTACACTTGCATCCAAAACCATAAGATACCTAGGAATAAACCTAACCAAAGAGACACAGAATCTATACTCAGAAAACTATAAAGTACTCATGAACGAAATTGAGGAAGACACAAAGAAATGGAAAAATGTTCCATGCTCCTGGATTGGAAGAATAAATATTGTGAAAATGTCTATGCTACCTAAAGCAATCTACACATTTAATGCAATTCCTATCAAAGTACCATCCATCTTTTTCAAAGAAATGGAACAAATAATGCTAAAATTTATATGGAACCAGAAAAGACCTCGAATAGCCAAAGGGATATTGAAAAAGAAAGCCAACGTTGGTGGCATCACAATTCCGGACTTCAAGCTCTATTACAAAGCTGTCATCATCAAGACAGCATGGTACTGGCACAAAAACAGACACATAGATCAATGGAACAGAATAGAGAGCCCAGAAATAGACCCTCAAATCTATGGTCAACTAATCTTCGACAAAGCAGGAAAGAATGTCCAATGGAAAAAAAAAAGACAGCCTTTTCAATAAATGGTGCTGGGAAAATTGGACAGCCACATGCAGAAAAATGAAATTGGACCATTTCCTTACACCACACACAAAAATAGACTCAAAATGGATGAAGGACCTCAATGTACGAAAGGAATCCATCAAAATCCTTGAGAACACGGGCAGCAACCTCTTCGACCTCTGCCGCAGCAACATCTTCCTAGGAACAACGCAAAAGGCAAGGGAAGCAAGGGAAAAAATGAACTACTGGGATTTCATCAAGATCAAAAGCTTTTGCACAGCAAAGGAAACAGTTAAAAAAATCAAAAGACAACTGACAGAATGGGAGAAGATATTTGCAAACGACATATCAGATAAAGGACTAGTGTCCAGAATCTATAAAGAACTTAGCAAACTCAACACCCAAAGAACAAATAATCCAATCAAGAAATGGGCAGAAGACATGAACAGACATTTCTGCAAAGAAGACATCCAGATGGCCAACAGACACATGAAAAAGTGCTCCATATCACTCGGCATCAGGGAAATACAAATCAAAACCACAATGAGATATCACCTCACACCAGTCAGAATGACTAAAATCAACAAGTCAGGAAATGACAGATGCTGGCGAGGATGCGGAGAAAGGGGAACCCTCCTACACTGTTGGTGGGAATGCAAGCTGGTGCAGCCACTCTGGAAAACAGCATGGAGGTTCCTCAAAATGTTGAAAATAGAACTGCCCTATGACCCAGCAATTGCACTATTGGGTATTTACCCTAAAGATACAAATGTAGTGATCCAAAGGGACACATGCACCCGAATGTTTATAGCAGCAATGTCCACAATAGCCAAACTATGGAAAGAACCTAGATGTCCATCAACAGATGAATGGATCAAGAAGAAGTGGTATATATACACAATGGAATACTATGCAGCCATCAAAAGAAATGAAATCTTGCCATTTGCAACAACATGGATGGAACTAGAGCGTATCATGCTTAGCGAAATAAGTCAAGCAGAGAAAGACAACTATCATATGATCTCCCTGATATGAAGAAGTGGTGATGCAACATGGAGGCTTAAGTGGGTAGAAGAATAAATGAAACAAGATGGGATTGGGAGGGAGACAAACCATAAGTGACTCTTAATCTCACAAAACAAACTGAGGGTTGCTGGGGGGAGGGGGCTTGAGAGAAGGGGGGTGGGGTTATGGACATTGGGGTCGGTGTGTGCTTTGGTGAGTGCTGTGAAGTGTGTAAACCTGGTGATTCACAGACCTGTACCCCTGGGGATAAAAATATATGTTTATAAAAATAAAAAATTAAAAAAATAAAATAAAATAAAATATGGTAGAAATCATTTCAAGTGTCAATTAAGAAAACGGAGTCAGGTAATAAAAAAAATGCTCACTCCTCTGAATGATTACAGCTTATTTCTATGAAGAAGTGGAGGAAAATTTTATTCTTACTTTTCAGTTGATAAAGTGTTATATTGTATATGTAATTTAGCAAATCCTGTGTTTATAGATAATGCAAAGTGAAATCTGTTTTAGGCCTTAATCAGATTTATTATGAATTTTGAATTTTGGCCATTATCCTTTTTTTAAAATTTTTTCAATTTATTTATTTTCAGTAAAACAGTATTCATTATTATTTTTACCAACCCAGTGCTCTATGCTATCCGTGCCCTCTATAATACCCACCACCTGGTAACCCAACCTCCCACACCCCCCTGCCACTTTAATCCCTCAGATTGTTTTTCAGAGTCCATAGTCTCTCATGATTCACCTCCCCTTCCAATTTACCCCAACTCCCTTCTCCTCTCTAACACTCCTTGTCCTCCATGATATTTGTTATGCTCCACAAATAAGTGAAACCATATGATAATTGACTCTCTCTGCTTGACTTATTTCACTCAGCATAATCTCTTCCAGTCCTGTCCATGTTGCTACAAAAGTCGGGTATTCATCCTTTCTGATGGAGGCATAATACTCCATAATGTATATGGACCACATCTTCCTTATCCATTCGTCCTTTGAAGGGCATCTTGGATTTTATTTATTTTTCTGTGTGTGTGAGAGAGAGTACAAGAGCAGGGGGAGGGGCAGTGGAGAAGCAGACTCCCTACTGAGTAGGGAGCCTGATGAAGGACTTGATCCCATGAGCCTGGGATCATGACCTTCATGAGCTGAGGGCAGATGCTTAACCAACTGAGCCAACCAGGTGCTCTTTCTTGTGGCTTCTAATTTATGTACTGTGTGGTGTAATCTTGGAAAGTTTTAGATCTTTTTGAGAATAAAGAGAGGAGAGAAGTAAACACCTTACGTAGTCTTTTCATTACTCAAAACTGAAATTTATGACTATGTAAGTGAGGTTCTTAATCTTTATCCATTAAATGAAATAAATTTTAAGGTGCAACACTCTTAAAGAAAAAATATAATTTTTTTAAAGATTTTATTTATTTATTTGACAGACAGAGATCACAAGTAGGCAGAGAGGCAGGCAGAGAGAGGAGTGGGGGGAATCAGGCTCCCTGCTCAGCAGAGAGCCTGATGTGGGGCTCAATCCCAGGACCCTGGGATCATGAGCTTAGTTGAAGGCATAGGCTTTAACCCACTAAGCCACCCAGGTGCCCCTAACATCTTGTTTTTTGATTCTGATTTATTTTTAATTGTATCTGCAATAGACACATGCACACAGATCAAATGAATAAACTAACAATTTATGGTTTTTTTCCTAATATGAACTAGTTGTCATTATAGAATCATAAGGAAGCAAAGGTTGCTAACAGAGTATACAGAATTATTTCTGGAAGATGATTTTTACTTTTTCAAATATCTCCAACAGTGGATACATTTTATATTATCAGGAAACGTTAGTATTCATAGCTATTAGTTTTGGGGGGTTCTTTTTAAATTTAAAAAATTTTAAGTAATCTCTATACCCAGCATGGAGATCAAGAGTCACACTCTCTTCCCACTGAGCCAGCCAGGAGCTCCATAGTTGTTAAATTTAACATGTGAATTCTTTCATATCTGAAATCCAGAAATGCTGGTGATTTTTTTTTTTAAATTTATTTATGTCCCTTTCTTCTTTCCTCATGTGAATATTGGGTCCTGCTTGATAATGACACATGTATTTGGAGACTTTAAAACCTTCAACTTGGATGATCATAATTATTATTATTTGTTAAAGATTTTATTTATTTATTTGACAGATGGAGATCACAGAGAAGCAGGCAGAGAGAGAGAGAGGAAGGGAACCATGCTCCCTGCCGAGCAGAGAGCCCGATGCGGGGCTCTATCCCAGGACCCTGAGACCATGACCTGAGCCAAAGGCAGAGGCTTAACCCACTGAACCACCCAGGCGCCCCGATCATGATTATTTTTTAATATTAGATTCTTTCTCTGGTCATTACCTACTGGTGAAATATGCTGTTCGCAGTGGAATAAGAAAATGATGTGAATTTTAAAATAGAGTTTTATATTTTTCTCATATATCATAGTAGTACTTAAAAATGCCTCAGAATTTTAAAATCCTATTATTTCTTTTATATAATACAAATCTTTTAAGATTAATTTTCAAAAATGAGTATTCCTACAAAATCTTGGTGTTTTGCAGTTAAATCTTTATTAATCTTTTTAATAAAATGTTATTTATTTATTTGACAGACAGAGATCACAAGTAGGCAGAGAGGCAGGCAGAGAGAGTGGAGGCAGGCTCTCTACTGAGCAGAGAGCACAATGCGAGGCTCGATCCCAGAACCCTGGGCTCGTGACCTGAGCTGAAGGCAGAGGCTCAACCCACTGAGCCACCCAGGCACCCGATATTTATCTTTTTCACATCATGAGTAATGTCATTTTTCCTACTCCAAATGTATTTGTCTAGAAATTTCTTCATAAGTCTTCTGGGTGCTTCAGGATGTCTGGGTGGCTCAGTTAGTTAAGCATCTATCTTTGGTTCAGGTTTTGATCCCAGGGTGCTGGGATTGAGTCCTGCATTGGGCTTCTTGTTCAGCGGGTAGCCTGCTTCTCTCTCTGCCTGCCCCTCCCTCTACTTGTACCCCCTGTCTCCAACAAACAAATAAATAAAATCTTTAAAAAAAAAACAAGGCTCTGGGGTGCTTCAAATTTGGTATGTCCCAGATTGAAGACATTGTTTCTGATGCTTTCTTCTTCCCTGGCTTTTTGTAATCTGCTCTGTCATTTGTTTTCCCCATCCTAGTAGATAGCACCACTGAAACACTGAAGTAGGAAAAATCCTGGACTCCAAACTTCCCTGAAATTACTACATCCAGGGACACTTTGGTGGCTTGCTCGGTTAAGCATCTGACTGTTGGTGTTGCTCAGGTCATGATCTCAGGGTCCTGGTATGAAGCCCCTGGTCGGCCCCCATACTGAGTAGGGAGTCTACTTGAGGATTCTCTCTCTTCCTCTTCCTCTGCCCCTCCACCTGCATGCACACCCTCTCCTTCTAAATATAAATAAATTATATCTTTTAGAAAAAAACATCGCATCTCTACCTTTGAATCCAATAATACATTATATGTTAATTAATTGAATTTAAATTAGAAAAAGGGACACCTGGGTGGCTTAGTCAGTTAAGCGTCTGCCTTCAGCTCAGGTCAGGATCTCGGGGTTCTGGGCTTGAGTCCCTCATTGGGCTCCTTGCTCAGCGAGGAGTCTGCTTCTCTCTCTGCCTGCTTCTCTTCCTGCTTGTGCTCTCTCTCTCTGACAAATAAATATAAAAAACCTTAAAAAAAATATTAAAAAAAAAAAAAAAAAGAAAAAAATCACCACATTCAGTCACTCTCTCCATTCACTATTTTGTATCTGCTTCCCATTTTTCATATCTTAATATAATTCCCTCTCTCTCTGTCCTATAATTTGAAATCCTCTTCTGGCTTGGGTTCCTTTTTTTTAATTCAAAGATTTTATTTATTTACTTGACAGACAGATCACAAAGTAGGCAGAGCGAAGAAGAGAAAGCAGGCTCCTCGCTGAGCAGAAAGCCTGATGCGGGGTTCGATCACCCGCATCAGGGATCATGACCTGATGATCCCTGAGCCAAAGGCAGAGGCTTTAACCCACTGAGCCACCCAGGTGCCCCTTGGGTTCCTTTATGTTCATCTCTACATTGCTATGAGAGTGAGCTTTCTAGAATATATTTGTGGTGATGTAACTCCTCTGCTTCTTTAGTGGATGCCCATTACCTGAAGGAGAAAGTTTATATTCCAGCATCACACTTGCCTTTTTTGTTTCAGTCCTGGTTTTCCAATTCTGTCTCTCTATCCCACTCCCAAAAATTGTGTTCCAGTTTTGCCACCTTCTGTAGTAGCTATAGTCACTTACTGTGTTATTCCATACGTCATCCTTTTGCTCATTCTACCTTTTCTAGAATGCCCTTCACACTGTCTTTGTGTAGTCTCTCTCTCCAGATACAGCCCTACCTTTGCAGCATTTCCTGAGCTTCCCATATACAACTGTTTTCCCCTTTGTGCCTTCACTGTGCTTTATTCACTTCACCTGTAGAACTAGTAAATGATACTCTTCTGTTCTCGTTTTTGTCCATCTCTACCCCTACTAGGATACATGACAGTCTCTTTTATTTATATTTCCAGCTTCTCCCAGGATAGTGCCTATGACTTGATGGACGCATTTGTCTTTCTGAGTGAGTGGGTGAGCACGTGAATTGATGTGATGTTTTCTGAAGTCGGGCTTTTGTTTTGTGTTGTTTTTATAGGAAGGAGAGGAGCGGCCAGCGATTGGAACAAAGGACGATGGTATCACTGAAAGTGTTCCACAAGCACAAACCTTTAATGACTGTTTGACTTCTGCTGACAGGGCAGATAAAAACGATAGACATGGTAAGTTAGTGAACATCTCCACATTTTTTTCTAGGCCTAAATGCTAGTATAAGAAATATCACAGTATGTAGATCTAGTTATATTCCCCCATTTCATTAAGATATTTTCTTTTTCTTTTTGCTGTCTTTCTTTTTATGTATACCAGCTTTTGGTTCCTGAAAATTCTTCAACCCTCTGAAAATCTTTACTGCTTTTACTTTTATTTTATTGAAGTATTCATGAAGGGGGGATAGGCTTGTATATACGTTTAAAATTCATAATACATGTTCTCATTAATTTATCTTTGACTGTATTTTATAGCTACGCTGTCAGCATTAGGATTTGCAGAACAAAATGAAGAATCACCTTGGGATTCTGAGGTACCGTTTTATTATTATTTTAAAAATAAAAGCAAGGAGTGATTTTCAAACGTAAAAGGGATGCTTAGACTTTACTCTCTCATCTCTGCATTTGCCTATAAAAACTATTTCCTTATAATTTTTACCTGTAATTGATAAAATATTTATGTGCTAAATATAATAATCCAGCAAATATAGTTCTATTAATTTACAAACTTAACCTAATGAAAACTGTGTAGTAGTAGTATTGCAGAAAACGGAGGCTTAGACGTGATAAGGAATTAGTTTGTGTTTTGAAATTAAGTTATCTAAATAACCAAAGAATTACTCCAGGCCACTTATGGCCAGATATATGATTCTCTGTGGTGTATATGGATGTGCAAAACTCCTAATGAGATCTAGAAAGAGTTTGGATTTTAGTTTTTCACAAGTTGGAATTTGAAAAGATGATACCTGGGACTTGAAACTGTATCTATCTATCTGTCTGTCTATCTATCTATCTATCTATCTGTATGTATGTATATGCATATGTATATGTATATTTTAAAAATATTTTGTGTATCTATGTAGTTGAGAGAGAGAGTTAGTGAGTGGGAGGGAGAGGGAGAATCTGAAGCAGACTCCAGTCTGAGCACAGAGCTCAACTGAACCATGGGGGGCCCCTGAAACTATTATATTTGGATTGTTAAGTAGATTTACAAGGAGCATTGTGATTATAATAAAAATTATAGTAATATAATGGTATTAGTGGTATTATTACCACTGGTTTAGTGGTGTTTTATTTATTTTTAAAAAGATTTTATTTATTTATTTGAGAGAGAGAGAGAGAAAGGGAGCATGAGTGGGGGGAGGGGCAGAGGGCAAGGGAGAAGCAGGCTCCCCACTCCCCATTTCTGGGGCTCTATCCCAGAAATGCCTAGGCATCCCTGGTTTAGTGGTGCTTTCAATAGGTAAAAACTATTTCAGATAGTTAAAATAGTATGCCTTGAGTATCTTTGTGGCAGCCTTACTTACAGAAACGTAAGTGTAAGGTAACGATGACCTTTTCTAAGGTGACAGACTATGGAGGGAGCTTAAAAGGGCCTGATCTCTTAGGACAGGTAGGTGCTATACAGTACAGCAAGCACTGTGTTTGAAGTCAAAAGATACAGTGGCATCCAGGTTCTGTCACTTGGTAGCTGTGGGATCCCAGAAAAACTTGTTTAACCTGTTTGAATGTCACAGAACTCATTCATAAAAATGGTTCTAATACCTACCTCTCAGGTATGTGTAATGAACAAGTATGAAAACACTTTGTAAACTGTTAAGGGCACTATAGAAACATGAGACAAAAATGATCACAGCAGTATTAGTGATTTACTAAATATCGAGGACCCTTTTTTGAAATGTGAAGATTTCTGAAGGGCAATAAAATAAATAGCAGTAGTGTTAAGAAAAGAAGGGGAAAGTTAGAATGGGCAGGTGGATTTCTAATTTGGGCTATGTTAAATTTCAGTGACATTGTGTAGGTATACAGTTGACCCTTGAACAAGATGGGTTTGAATTGTTTGTCCACTTACACTCAGATTTATTTGATACAGTACAGTACTGTTAATGTATTTTCCTCTTCCTTATGATTTTCTTCATAACCTCTTCTTTAGTTTATATTGTAGGAGTACAGTATATAATATATAGGACATACAAAATGTGTTAATTGACTTTACGTTATTGGTAAGGTCAGCATTAGGTTATAATTTACTCTGACCTTCCGTGCTTAGTTTACAGAGTCAATATTCAAATGAGGATTAAGAAGTAGATGAGATCTACAGATCTAATGATCTCTACTCTAGAGATCTAAGGTCTTCTATTAAATATTTTGGTTTTTAATATACACTTTTTCTATTTTTAAGTCTAATTGCTTTTGAAGTAGGAAGTTCAATAGGAGATGAGTAAAGTTTTGGGGGAATCCAAAGTTACATGTGGAGTTTGGACTGCACGGCTATCAATGCCCTTAACCCTTGCATTGTGCTAGGGTCGATACCTAGTATAGTGACTTGGCACTTGAGACCTTCTCAGTGAGCTTGTTGTTGTTACTTTTAGAGAAAAAAAAAGAGAGAGAGCATGTGAGAGGGGTGGGTGGGGAGGGGCAGAAGAAGAGGGACAGAAAGATTCCCAAGTAGGCTTTGTGCTCATCATGGAGCCCAACATGGGGCTTAATCTCCCAACCCAGAGATCATGAACTGAACTGAAATCAACAGTCAGTTGCTTAACTGACTGAGCCATATAGGTGCCCCCTCAGTGAGATTATTTTAGGTGTTTTGACCTTAAATACATTTGTTATTGAATACCAGCTATATACCAGGCTGTACAAGTTGAGGGGTTAGGCTGTAGTGGTTGATGCAGAAAAATGAGGAATAACAACCCACTGTAAGTCACTGTTAGTGGTTCATATAAAGAAAATGGGAATGTTAGGTTAGGGAACAGTGGGGGAGTTTGCAGTTAGAATGGGGGGATGAGAATGCGAGCGGAATTTTGTTGGTCAGAAAACAATCTCTCTGAGTGTGGCAAGAGCTGCCAAGTAAAGGATGAGAAGGACCAGTTGTGTGAAGGTCTTGGAGACCTTCTAGACATTCTAGACAGACAGAACCGTGGATCACACCTGTTCATCATTTCACTCTAATGTCTTGGAATGACCAGGAAGCAGGAAGATCCACCCCATTGTCGTAACCATTGGTATTATTGTTGTTTGTAGAAAAGAAAATGGGTATACTAAAATAAGTGCCTGGTACCTTTTAGGTAATTAACAAATAAATGTTCTTATTATTCCCTTATGAAAGCTTATTATACTTTTTGGAGAGTTTCATACCTATATCTAAAACTTTTTACTATTATTTAAACATAATTTCATGAAAAGTTTTTCTTCCTACTTTGCCATTGCATTTAACCATTATCCTGTCAATAAAGTTTCCAAGCCTTTGTATACAAATGAAGCAGCAGTTACCACACTGTATTCTTTATACTCAACATGATCTACTCCAAGGTTTCTTATGTCAGGTGTCCTATTTTACATGGAAAAAGGTTCTGCTGTTTGGAACAGTTTAAATTTGTAGCAAATATACTTACTAAAGAATTTATTTAAATACATATTTTTAATATCCTTTTATTTTGGTGGGGAATGCAAAGGAGAGTTAGGTGTTTTGTTAGTTCCTGTGGAAATGTACATATAGGTCAGTGTTCTGTCCAAGAAAATATTTACTCTAGCATTTGATGTTCAGTTTACAGCCGGTGGCCAAATGAAGATTAAAAATTATATTTAATTTAGAAAGCATATATGAGTTTTTAAAATGTTTTGGTTTTCAGTATATGCTTTTCTTATTTGTGAGTCTGATGACTATGAAAGTAGGAAGTTCAGATATTTTCTTAGAAAAGGATTAGGAAATCTTTATGCAACTCATTCTTGTTGTTCATTTTAACAGAGTAATTCTGAGAGTCTCCCAGAGACATACGTTCATCATTTATCTGGGCATGCAGATCAGAAAGGGGCAAGTACATTAAATCAGCAAGTAGAAGGTAAGACTTGTATTTTATTAAAAAGTCATTTGATAAAATATTGGTGTAAAATGGGAGCACTGACATATTTCAATATCCAAAGAAAATCACCTATTGAATTAGAGATAAAGAGAAAGATTGAAAAGGAGATAAGTTGAAGTCTTATCAGGTGTCAGTGTCAGTAACACATGAAATTGAGGGTGCCACAAAGGAGCTTACTTAGTGGTTCCATGTCAAGGTACTCTAAGACCAAAGGAACGCCAGGAAATAAGTGGAAAGGATAAAAAGGGTGACTGACGAGAAAGTCAAGAATACGGGGAGTAAATGAAGGACAATAAGCAGCTCTCAGAGTGGAAGGTGGTAAAGTAGAACAATTCTTTATTTTTTATTTTCTTTTTAAAATTTTTTATTTTTTATTAACATATAATGTGTTCTTAGCTACAGGGGTACAGGTCTGTGAATCTCCAGGTTTACACACTGCACAGCATTGACCAAAGCACATACCCTCCCCAATGTCCATAACTCCACCAAAATAATTCTTTTAAATGAGGAGCAGACTATTTGAAATGCAGGAATAATATCAGGTGAGCTTCCAGTACCAAAACCTGTCAGAGTAGGATACCAAAATTTTCCTGCTCTTACTGCTTTCCTCATGGTTGGGAAGACATTCAGGACTGCCCTGGTTGATGATGCAGAGCTATGTTCTAGTCACCGATAAGTGTGCGTATCTTAATGGCATAAAAATGGTGGTACTTCATAAATAGTCTCATTGAGTGCAAAGTAAGAGTACTGGAAGGAAGAAGGGAGGAGGGTCAGTTCGGGGGAAATCAAGGAAACTTTAGCCATGATAAAAAGTCCATTAGAAAGCTTACGACTTTTAAGACATTTCCAGTTTCGAAGAATTGATAGTGACACTCATAAGGCTTGCTTCTAGAAGGTGAAGTTAAGGTAAAGGAATGTGTGGTAGCAGACACAATATGGACTAGAATTTCTCCAACTTTAGTAATCAGAGACCTTGCTAAAAATGCAGATTGTGAGCAGCAGGTCTGGGATTCTGCATTCTGACCTCTCAGGTGATGCGTGTCTGTGGTCCCTGTGTCATGTGCTCTGTAGCAAGGGTTTTTCTGTAGAGAAGTCTGGAAGGGCCAGTGGATAGTTCAAGACACCATGGGATCAAGGAAAAGCATTATTTTGTTTTTATTTGTGAGCATGTTTTTAGCTAGAGGGGAGCAAGGAGATGCAGAAAGAGAGGTTATAGATGTGAGATACTAGTGCTAAATAGAGGAAAGAAGTGGTGAAGATAAACCCTAGTAAAATGGGTGTAAAATCAGAACAATCAAGACCATAGATCCAGAAATAACTCTGTTTTAAAGATTTCTTTCTTTATTTTATGGAGAGAGAATGAGAGAGACAGTGAGTGATTAGGGGGACGGGCAAAGGGAGAGGGAGAGAGATGCCTCAAACAGGTTCACTTCTGAGACTAGAGCCCGATGCGGGGCTCAATCCCAAGATGGTGCCATCATGACTTGAGCCAAAATCAACAGCTGGATGGCCAATTCACTGCTCCACCCAGGCGCCCCCAGAATTACTTTACTTAATGGCTTTAAAATGGTGGTACTTCCTAAGTAGTATCATTGAGTGCAAAGTAAGAGAATTGGAAGGAGAAAGAGAGCAGGGTCAGTTTGTGGGAATCAGGGAAGCTTAGAAAGTTAATGACTTTTAAGACATTTCCAGTTTTGAAGAATTGATAGTGACGAACATGAGGCTTTCTCTAGAAGTTGAAGTTAAGGTAACAGAATGTGGCAGTGACTCAGTATGGGCCAGAATTTCTCCAATTTTACTGAATCATCGGAGACCTTGTTAAAAATGCACATGGTGAGGGGCGTGTGTGTGGCTCAGTGGGTTAATACTCTGCCTTGGACTCAGGTCATAATCTTAGGATCCTGGGATTGAGCGCCACATCTGGCTCTCTGCTCCGCAGGGAGCCTGCTTTCACCTCTCTCTCTGCCTGCCTCTTTGACTACTTGAGATCTCTGTCTGTCAAATAAATAAATAAAATCTTTCAAAAATATAATGAACAGTATGACCACAGGTCTGGGATCCTGCATTCTGACCTGTCAGGTGATGCGAATGCCAGTGGTCCTTGGGTCATGTGCTCCATCACAAGGGTGTAGACTTCCACCTTCAGACACCTGGAAAGGCCCTGGATACTTCAAAGCACCACAGGATGAAGGAAATCATTATTTTCTTTTTATTTGTAAGCATGTTTTCAGCTTGAGAGGAGCAAGGGGATGTAGAAAGAGTTGTCATAAATGTAAAATATCAGTGCTAAGTAAGGAGGAGAGAAATGGTGGAAGTAATCCATAATAAAAAGGGGTGTAAAAGCAGAAAAATCAATACCATAGTTCCAGCAGTAACTCTGTTGTAAGGATTTCTGTATTTATTCTATGGAGAGAGAATGAGAAAGGCAGAGAGTGATCGGGGGAGGGGCAATGGGAAGGGTAGGGGATTCCTCAAGGAGACTGGCTTCCAAGCCTGGAGGCAGATGTGCGACTCTATCCAGGGACATTTAGATCATGATGGGAGCTGAAATCAAGAGCTGGATGTGCAATCTGAGGCTCGATTCACGTGTCCTCAGAAATTACTTTTTTTTTTTTCTTTTTTTCAGAAATTATTTTTGAGGAAGGGGACAGTGATGGGAAAAGGGAAAAAGAAAGGCACGTTAGCTGAGAAGTTTTGGAGTTGAGCAGGAAACTCCAGAGAATTCACTTAAGATGGTTTAAGGGTATTTGCACTAGAACAGATTTAATCACAGCAGCACCACAAAGAATACTGAAAGCAGATGGAGTGCTAGACATGGGGTAAATCATAGCCACATATTCATCCTCCTCAGGTCTATTGGACATCAAAGATACAGGTTATGTTGGTATTTATTATTCATTGCGATTCGGAAGCTATGGCTTTTTTTCTGTAAAGATATTTAATTTTTTGATAGGATAGCTGTTTCCAAAAAACCTTGAAAGACTGATATGATCTATCAAACCAAACTCCTTTTGGAAACTATAGAATTACAGGATTATTCCCTAAATGTTAAAATTTTTATCATCAGTAAGTGTGACACTAATTCTGAAATACCTATTTTTAAAATTTTAATAAATAGAATATTTTTTAAGAAAAGAATTAGGAGAAAATAATTTCTTTTAGGCTTTTTTTAGCATTCACTTGAGAGTGGGTGGCAGGATTATATTTAGATGTTTGTGCCCAGCTGGGAATACTAGGTAGAGGTCTAAAGATTGCTTATTGAAAACAAAGTTTCTTAGCCTTATTTTTATAGCTTTAAATTTACAAGTATTGGTCAAATTATATTCAATGTTACTACTAGAAAAAGCATCTTCCCAAGCCAAATATTAAAATATTTCCTATATTCTCTACAACTTTATTTAGAGTTGGCTTTCCCAGCAATAATGGGAATCACTGAGAATTTACTATACAGTACCATCTTCTCAACTATGTACGCATTGTCTATCTCCTTGTTTTATTATTTTTTATTTTTTTTTTAGAGAGCAAGAAAGTGGGGAGGGAGGGAGGGAAGGCAGAAAGAGAGGGAGGGAGAGAACCCTAAGCAGCAGGCTTCATGCTTATCATGAGGTCTGATGCAGGGCTCGAGATCATGACCCTGAGATCATGACCTGAGCTGACATCCAGAGTCAGACACTTAACTCACTGAGCCACCCAGATGCCCCTTTATTATTATTGTTGTTGTTGTGTTGTTGTTGTTGTTATTTTTAATTATTTTATTGATTTGAAAGAGATTGAGAGAAAAAGTGGAAGGAGGGGCAGAGGGAGAAGCAGACTCCTCACTGACGTGGGAGCCCGATGCAGGACTCCATCCCAGGACCCAGTCATGACCTGAGCTGAAAGCAGCCGTTTAACTGACTGAGCCACCCAGGTGCCCCCCTTCATTAATTTTGATGAATAGGTGGAATATTGGTTTTCAGGAATACTATATCATTTAAAAATAATATTCTCCTGATATTCTCCTATCGATTAACCATATCTAATTTGTGCTCTACTTAATGTACCAGTAAACTCAGGGCCTTTCATCAGTCATATGATCAGATTGGTACTAATAAATTGTACAGTATTTTTTTCACCCCTGTAGTTTTATGTTCTTTCTTTACTTGTAGAACTAACACTATATTTTCAAAAGATTTTCAATTATCTCCTAGAGTAGTGAATACAGACCATAAATTCAAACTTATTTACTTATACAAGTGACATGCTCCTGTTACATCCTCATGAGCTTTGTGGATCCAAGAAGCAGGACTTTTAAAACAAAGCACCTACAGGAAGATATGGAACAAAAATACTATAAAATAAATACATGCAACTTAAAACAGTTCATGTAGAATAATTCCCACTTGATGCCTTTTGTAAAGTAATGAGCAGAGTTGGTTGCTAGGGACCCAAGATTGTTTGTTTATTCATTTAATATAGATTTATTCTGTACTGGCTCTGATAATTTTATAGCCTCAATATTTCTAGAACGATTCTGTCAGTTCAGGTGTGCTTCATCTTTCTTTTGCATCAGTGCCTTCTTATTCATCTCCCATCATTTATTACAATGCCCCTCAAATTCATCCTTCCCCACAGCATTTAGAGTGATCTGTCGCAAATGCAAATATGACTGTGAACCATTGCTGAAAATATGTTTGTGTCCAGGTATCTTAAAATTACATATAAAGCTTTCCTAATTTTGAGTTCAGCTAAGCTCTCCAACCCTTTCTACTGTCTGCCCTTTTCTCTGGCATTCTGAACTGCTGGTGATGTCTTCCTCTTTGATTCCCATATTTTAGACAGGTATTTACCCTGTTGTGTGCATCTCTCCCTTGTCTTACTATGGGCTTGTATACTCCCCCCATTTCCCGCCCTTTAGCCCCTTTGAATCTGTCTGACCTCAGTGTTGCTGTCTCAGTTCAGGCATTATCTCTACAAAATCCATTCCTGACACCTTTTATCTACATGCTTCTTTAAACCTGGGTACCTAGCACTTACTGGGTACTCAGTAAATAAATAATTACTGAGTAAAATAAAAGAGTGTTTACACAGAGATGATTTATGAGATTATCCCACACAGGGACTCCTGGGGCCTCAATGGGTTGAGTGTCCAACTCTTGATTTTGGCTCAGGTCAGGATTTCAGAGTTGTGAGATCAAGCCCCATGTGGGGCGCAGTGCTGGGCATGGATCCTGGTCAAAATTCTTGCTCCCTCTTCTCTCCCTCCCCCTTAAAAAAAGAGAGAAGAGAGAGATTGTCTCATACAGTCTAGTAACAAAAGGAATATATATACCTAAAGAAGTATCTTACAGTTCATGTGGTGAAGATGCACTAGAAAAATCTGTATAGTACTAATGTAGCCCCCAAAGAAAGTGATCTATCTATCTAAGGAAGGGTAGCCTTAATCAAGGATGACTTTACATAGCAGTCTGTGTCCTATAAGATGTGAAGAAATTTGTCAAGTAGTAGAGGAAAACATTTTAGGAATCTATACATTCATCAGGGAAATACACCCCTAGGAAGGCTGTACACTGATACAGGCATAAAAAATACTAGTAATTTTGGAAACCATGAATAATGTTGTAGTTGAAGCTTAGGGTGTTGTTTAAGAGATACTACAACAAGATAAAGAATAGTCTATTGTGATTTTATATCTTTCTGCTGCATTTTTTAAAAATTTACTTATTTGACAGAGAGAGAGAGATCACAAGTAGACAGAGAGGCAGGCAGAGAGAGGAAGGGAAGCAGGCTCCCTGCTGAGCAGAGAGCCTGTTTTGGGGGCTTGATCCCAGAACCCTGGGATCATGACCTGAGCCAAAGGCAGAGGCTTAACCACTGAGCCACCCAGGTGCCCCTCATTCTGCTGCATTTTAAAAATTTGTTTCTGATTGTTTTGTTTCTTGATATTAGGTGGGCGAATTTGTGAATGATTCTTTGAGATGTTTGTATGCCTTTAACCTAGTGACATTTAGTATTTCCCAAATGGTTTGCTGAAATTTTTTTTAATTAATTTTTTTATTTTTTATAAACATATATTTTTATCCCCAGGGGTACAGGTCTGTTAATCACCAGGTTTATATACTTCACAGCACTCACAAAGCACATACCCTCCCCAATGTCCATAATCCCACCCCCCTTCTCCCATACCCCCTCTACCAGCAACCCTCAGTTTGTTTGGTGTGCTGAATTTTTTGATAATTAAAAGTATTTCTTAAATATTCAGCTAAAGATTAAGTTTAATTTAAACTCTTAATTGATAAGATGTTGTTTTCTATCTTTATGAAAGTTATAGTTTTTATCTAACCATTCTAATTTGTCCATTTTAATAAAATATATAGATTTTTCAGCAGAACTAGACTTAGAAATGACAACAGAAAAAGAGGAAGAAAGTTTTAATGAAAGTGAAAATAAACACCTGCAGGTATATACAAATTTAAATTTAAATTTCCAATTTTATATTGTTTTCCCTGCTTTAAGAATGTAACTTAGTTCAATTGAAATTATCTTCTGAACAGAATGTATTGAAGTTGATAGATTATAACCTAATATTTAGTTTTATGTAAAATTTTACAAGTTACCAAATTTAAAATATTGTTAGAATTTATAGTAGCTTATAGTTAAACTTTATCCTTGGAATTGGACCAAAAAAATTCCTGAATATTGTTTTCCTTCTTCCATTTTTGTAAGTTTTTACATGGTAAAAAGGTAACATCAAATACTGAACCCTATGTTTAAGCAGTTGAAATTATGAGCAGTATAACAATGATGACTACTGACTTAGACTCATGTAGAAGGAGTGGTTCTTGGTGGTTCTTAATGTGCAGTTCTCAGTGGTTCAAAATGTGCAGTTCTGTATTGCCTGTCACTAATGCCAAGATTAAAGATTTATTTTGCCTTGTGATCTCTGTGTAGTTGACTTCAGAGAGTAGGGTCATAAAATCAACACAATTGCCCATTGTAGAATCACACCTTCCAGGATGGGACGTTTGTAGTTGGGTAATAAACAGGCACATTTTCAGTTATTTCATTTCGGTATAGGGAATCTGTAAATATTATTAACATTTTTTCTTATCTACTTTCAGTGGACGTTACAAGAGCTGGATACAGGCAGATAATTTATAGTGATGTATAATACTATCATAGTATATAATTTGAATTAAAATTTAGGAATTTGTTTTTCTTTTCTGATTGATGCTTATTGATTTTGGCTCCTAATATTAAGTTTGCCTATTCTCTAGTTATTAATCTTTAAAAAACATCCTCCAAGGCACTATTGGGGCTCACTGTTTAAGGTATGGTAAGATAAAATGTTTTTAAGTTTGTAACATTGAAAATCATGTAATTCATTTTTTGGTAGATGTAACATGTAATGAATTGTTTAGTTTAAAAAACTGACAAAGTTAAGTTTATGGATTTGTGTTTTTCTTCTGTTTCAGGCTAGGGCAAGTTATTTTGCGCTTCTTAGTTACAATCCAGTGATTTCTTTTTTTATTATGGTATGGTATTCACCATACAGTACATCATTAGTTTTTGATGTAGTATTCTGTGATTTGTTGTTTGTGTATAACACCCAGGGCTCCATGCAACACATGCCCTACTTAATACCCATCATTGGGCTCACTCAACTCCCCCACCTCATTCCCCTTTAAAATCCTCAATTTGTATCCCAGAGTCCATAGTCTCTCATGGTTCATCTCCCCCTCTGATTTCCCCCCCTTCATTTTCCCCTTCCTTCTAATTCCTCCATGCTATTCCTTATGTTCCACAAATAAGTGAAACCATGTTATAATTGTCTCTGTTTGACTTATTTCACTCAGCATAATCTCCTTCAGTTCCATTACATTGATGCAGATGTTGATATTCACCATTTTTGATGGCTGAGGGATATTCCATTGTATATATGCATATTTCCATCACTATTATTTATAATATCACTTTGATTTAATGTATATTACTTAGGTATAAAATAGATAAAAAATTTAGTTTTATACTAATAGTAACTATGATATTTATAGCTAAAATCATTAATTTATTGGAATTCTTGGCTTCTCATATAAACCCTATGTATATTTTCTGAATGAAGGGATGGAGGGTAAATTGAGATAAATATGCATGTTGGCTATTTAAAAAAAAAAATACTTTATTTTTAGAGAGAGAGAGCATGAGTAGGGGAATGTGTAGAGGGGGAGGGAAAAGGAAGGATAAGAATCTCAAGCAGACTCTGAGTGCAGAGCCTGACTCAGGGTTGGATCTTAAAACCTTGAGATCATGACCCGACCTGAAACCAAGAGTAGGACACTTAAGCAACTGAGCTACCCAGGCACCCCAGTTTTGGATCTTTTATGTTAAAATATAGGCTAAATCACCTTGCGACTATGATGGAATTAGTTAAATGATTTGTAAAGAAAGTTTATTTCACATACTATATCTACCTGTATATCTATGACAAATTTAACTGTTATTTAAATTAAAATTTGAGTTATTCATGTAGGATAAAAATCATTGTATTTAAAAAGGCCATTTCTTTTTAAAATTTTTTTTAAGCTCTCTTAAGCTGTTGACTTTTTTTTTTTAACAGAGTCATCCAAAATCCTAATGAAAATATGTCTTTTTTGGTTGTGGAAGAACGGTATTATACTGAAAAACAACTTTGTCGAGAACAGGATGCCAGAATATTTTTCAGAGTCCATAGTCTCTCATGATTCACCTCCCCTTCCAATTTTACTCCAACTCCCTTCTCCTCTCTAACACCCCTTGTCCTCCATGATATTTGTTATGCTCCACAAATAAGTGAAACCATATGATAGTTGACTCTCTCTGCTTGACATTTTTCACTCAGCATAATCTCTTTCAGTCCCGTCCATGTTGCTACAAAAGTTGGGTATTCATCCTTTCTGATGGAGGCATAATACTCCATAGTGTATATGGACCATATCTTCCTTATCCATTCATCCATTGAAGGGCATCTTGTTCTTTCCACAGTTTGGTGACCTTGTCCATTGCTGCTATAAACATTGGGGTACAGATGGCCCTTCTTTTCACTACATACCCAGGAGTGCAATTGCAGGGTCATAGGGAAGTTCTATTTTTAGTTTCCTGAGGAATCTCCACACTGTTCTCCAAAGAGGCTGCACCAACTTGCATTCCCACCAACAGTGGAAGAGGGTTCCCCTTTCTCCACATCCTCTCCAACACATGTTGTTTCCTGTTTTGTTAATTTTGGCCATTCTAACTGGTGTAAGGTGATATCTCAATGTGGTTTTAATTTGAATCTCCCTGAGGGCTAATGATGATGAACATATTTTCATGTGTCTGATAGCCATTTGTATGTCTTCATTGGAGAAGTGTCTGTTCATATCTTCTGCCCATTTTTTTGATATGTTTGCCTGTTTTTGTGTGTGTTGAGTTTCAGGAGTTTTTTATAGATCCTGGATATCAACCTTTTTTTTTTCTTTTTCTTTTTTAAAGATTTTATTTTCCATTGGACAGACAGTAGTAGTAGAAACAAGTAGGCAGAGAGGCATGCAGAGAGAGAGGAAGGGAAGCAGGCTCCCCACTGAGCAGAGAGCCTGACATGGGGCTCCATCCCAGGATCCTGGGATCATGACCTGAGCCGAAGGCAGAGGCTTTAACCCACTGAGCCACCCAGGCGCCCCTGGATATCAACCTTTTGTCTGTATTGTCATTTGCAAATATCTTCTCCCATTCCGTGGGTTGCCTCTTTGTTTTTTTGACTGTTTCCTTTGCTGTGCAGAAGATTTTGATTTTGATGAAGTCCCAAAAGTTTATTTTTGTTTTTGTTTCCTTTGCCTTTGGAGCCATATCTTGAAAGAAGTTGCTGTGGCTGATATCGAAGAGATTACTGCCTATGTTCTCCTCTAGGATTCTGATGGATTCCTGTCTCACGTTGAGGTCTTTTATCCATTTTGAGTTTATCTTTGTGTACGGTGTAAGAGAATGGTCGAGTTTCATTCTTCTACTTATAGCTGTCCAGTTTTCCCAGCACCATTTATTGAAGAGACTGTCTTTTTTCCACTGGATTTTTTTTTCCTGTTTTGTCGAAGATTAATTGACCATAGAGTTGGGGATCCATATCTGGGCTCTCTACTCTGTTCCACTGGTCTATGTGTCTGTTTTTATGCCAGTACCATGCTGTCTTGGTGATCACAGCTTTGTAATAAAGCTTGAAATCAGGTAACGTGATGCCCCCAGCTTTATTTTTCTTATTGTTATTGTTTATTTTTATATTTTGTTTTATATTTCCTTAGTGATTCAGGGTCTTTTCTGATTCCATACAAATTTTTGGATTATTTGCTCCAGCTCTTTGAAGAATACCGGTAGAATTTTGATCAGAATGACATTAAAAGTATAGATTGCTCTAGGCAGTATAGACATTTTAACAATGTTTATTCTTTCCATCCAAGAGCATGGAATGGTCTTCCATCTTTTTGTGTCTTCTTCAGTTTCTTTCATGAATGTTCTGTAGTTCCTCGAGTACAGATCCTTTACCTCTTTGGTTAGGTTTATTCCCAGGTTTCTTATGGTTCTTGGTGCTATAGTAAATGGAATCGATTCTCTAATTTCCCTTTCTGTATTTTCATTATTAGTGTATAAGAAAGCCACTGATTTCTGTACATTGACTTTGTATCCTGCCACGTTGCTTAATTGCTGTATGAGTTCTAGTAGTTTGGGGTGGAGTCTTTCGGGTTTTCCATATAAAGAATTATGTCATCTGCCAAGAGAGAGTTTGACTTCTTCATTGCGAATTTGGATACCTTTTATTTCTCTTTGTTGTCTGATTGCTGTTGCAACGACTTCTAATACCATGTTGAACAAGAGTGGTGAAAGTGGACATCCTTGTCTTGTTCCTGATCTCAACGGGAAGGCTGCAAGCTTTTTCCCATTGAGGATGATATTTGCTGTGGGTCTTTCATAGATAAATTTGATGAAGTTCAGGAATGTTCCCTCTATCCCTATACTTTGAAGCATTTTAATCAGGAACGGATGCTGGATTTTGTCAGATGCTTTTTCTGCATCAATTGAGAGGACCATGTGGTTCTTCTCTCTTCTCATATTAATTTTTTGTATCACATTGATTGATTTGCAAGATGGAATTCTAAAGAATCACCTTTGCAAACAAAAGGAGATAGAAGTGGTAACAAAAGGAGTTCTGGGATATTTTCTTTAGTTATTTTGAAGTACACTTGTGTATGTATTTGTACACATATATTTTATTTTCGGAAATTATTGTTTTATTTATGTGTGTGTGTACATATATATATATCTATACTTCATGTGTATATATATATATGTATACATATATATGTATATATATATATATATATATGTCTTTGTATATATATATTTTCTCCATGTATATATGTATATATATTTTAAAAGCCAACACTGCAAGCATAGAGGATTTTTAAAGCATACATATTTTGAAATTGAGATTCAATTAAGTGAATTAACTTGACAGTTAGCTCCAGATTTCCCAAGTGAACTGAATAAAAAGTACAGTATCTCAGTACTTTTTATATATATATATATAAGTATATATTTATAAGTATAAATATATGTTTATACATATATACTTTTATATATTTATACATTTAGGCAAACTACACATAGTAGCTTTATATACATTTTAGGTTGGCATAATTTTATTCTTATTTATATAAATTTGAATTTTTAGTCTGAAATCATGTATCCTTATGACCTTTTAATCCTTTGCAGGCCCTTCCTTTTCATTAAATCATAATTTGGGCCAATTGTGATGAGCTTTAGCAAAACTATATTTGATTTAATCTTCCCACTGCTATTTATAATTTTGTAAGCGATTTTACAAATAATTTGCTCATTTTAAATCTCAGTTGCTATCATTTGGGCCTAAGTTTATCCAACACAAAGAGAGTTGTATCTCTGTAATTTATTAATTGGGCATTGGATCTCCATTTTCAGATTAATGAGGGGTGGCAGGATTCTTGTGTAGCAGGAATGGAGGTCAGGGAGAGAGGTGAAAGCCAGGTCATCTAGGGTCTTGAAGGCCCTTAGAATGACCTCACTTACATTCTGAGATAGTTATCTATTAAAAGGATTTGAGCAGAGGATTGAACATGTGGGGAATTCTGACATTAATTGAAGCCTCTAATAAAAAAGAAGGAAAACATTTCATACTGTAGAATTTACCAATGTTAGTCCCACCTATATACCCATTTCTTTTTGAGACTTCAGTCGATTGGGAAGCTTTGGGAAAATTCACCCACAAGGAAAGGATAGTGGGGCTGAATTAATTAACTAAGTAACATAATACTGACTAGGCAGAGAACATCTTTTTGTGTCTTTAGCCAAATTCATTAAACAGCCATAATGTGTACATGTTAGGAAAAGGAGATGAATTGATGTTTGTAGTGAAATTTTCCAAGTACATAGGTTCAAGTTATATATTGTTAACATAATTTAATAGTAAGATGATTTTATAAATCCAGTAACAGAAATGTCTCATTAGGTTGCTGTGAGACAACTTCAAGAAGAACTGGCCAATACCCTAAAGAAACTATCTATGTCAGAGGCTTCACTGGAGGTGACATCACGTTGTCGTATGAATTTAGAAGATGAGGTAAAAGACTTAAAGGAAAAACTGACTCAGAGTAGGAGTCAGGTATGTATGAAATGTCACATGTCAAGTTAATCTGTAGGTGGTTAAATAATATGAAGTGTTTTAGGATACTTATTTCCATGGATCACTTCTTCCCTTTTTCATTATAATTAATTTAGTATAATTTTAGTATCTTTACAATGTACTTATTTCTTAAACTTTGACTTTCATTCTGTTATTTGTTTTATATATTTTTTTCTTATAATAGTTACCCTTAGGAAAGTTGAAACTTATACATCATTCTTCACAGAAATTGGGACTTTTTTCCTCCTAATAAATTTTTTTAAAAGACTTACTTATTTATTTGTGGTGGGAGTGGTTGGAGAGGCAGAGGGAGATGGAGAGAATTTCAAGCAGACCCCTGCCCAGCAGAGAGCCCCATGCTGGCTTGATTCCATGACCCATAAGACCATGACCTGAGCTAAAATCCTGAGTTGGATGCTTAACCAGCTGAGCCACCCAGGTGTGCTAAATAATGTTTTTTAATGATCTCTCTGTTACCATCATGAGCTAAGCCATGTAAAAGCAGAAGATAATGTTGAATAGAATGTTTAAGAAAATTGTCTTATTTCTCATCTTCACTTTTTTGAATGGATACAGAATCTGTACTGATTTCAGGATAACTTGTACAGAAAAGTGATTTCACAAACCAGTTGAACTTCGGCATTTTCTTCATTTTCTTTTCCTTTTCAATTAATAAATGCACAGAAATATTTAGTTCATGTATACTATATACACCCAAAAGAGAGAATTAAGAAAATTATCTAGGCCTTCCCATTGGATTTTTTTTAAAGCTGTATTGAGATGGAATGCACATTCCATACAATTCACCCATTTAATATTTGTAGTTCACTGTTTGGGCATATTGATAGAGTTGTGCAACCATTACTGCCATCAAGTAGAACATTTTAATTACCCTGAAAAGAAACTCTTAATCCTTGCCCCCAGGCTCAAGCAACCACAAGTCTACTTTCTGCCTCTATAGAGTTGCCCATTCTGAATATTTCATATATGGGGAATCACACAATGCGTGGTCCTTTGTGACTAGCTTCCCTCGCTTAATGATTTTGGGGTTCATCTGTGTCATAGCATATATCAGTGCTTCATTCCTTATTATCAAACAATACTCCATTGTGGGCTAAAACCATTGTTCATTTATCATTTGATGCACCTTTGGGTTGTTTCCACTTTTTAGCCATTAATAATGCTGCTGTGAACGTTCATTTAGTTATTGTCTGGACATATCTTTTTATTTCCCTGGCATCACATTTTATCCTCTCAGTTAATTGTGTTGATTTCACCATCTCTCAGTTTTTTTTTTTTTTTAATTGACATTCACAGAAACCACTCTCTAGGAACAAAGGAACCAGCTGGTACCATTTCCCTCCAGTGCCCCTCAGCACAAGCACAGAGCCATCTGCGGGATGCAGTACAGCTCTGACACTGGCCGCCTAATCTGCTTACACCAAGCACCATCCCCTCGCACTCCAGTGGAACTGCCCTGCTCAATCATTCATGCCTCAGTTCCACCACAGCAGGCCTTTCCCCCAGAAAATCAGCACAAGCCCCTGCCCACACCTCATCTGACCAGATTCAGGAAGGCCTGAGTTCCAGTGGAGGTTGTGACAGGTCTCATTTCACAAGCACACAAGGGCACACCTAGTTAAAGGTTGCTACATTCAGGCCAGGTACCAAACACTGTCCACAGCAGTGAGGGAGTGCTTCTGCAGATGTCTGGCCTGAAGGATAGAGCAGCCAGAACTCAACAGCAGAGTGCATGCTGCACACACTCTACATACCCCCCCTACGCATGAGACCCTGGGTGCTACATCACGTCTTTTCTCATAAGTCCATTACTTTTGGGAGAAGACGACATAAATGGCTTTTCTAACACAGAGAAGCTAGCAGAGACTTAGATAAAATAAGAAAACAGAGGATTTTATCTCAAATGAGAGAACAGGATAAAGCCACGGGTCCAGAGATTGAAGTGAGACAGATGTAAACATCATGGCTGATGGAGGATTTAAAGCAGTGACCATAGGGACACTCACTGGACTTGAGAAAAGAACTACAACATCAGTGAGACCCTTACAACAGATAAAAGAGTTAAAAAAGAATCATAGTTGAAGAGTGGAATAAATGAGTTAAGAAACACACCTAATGCAATGAACAGTAGGCTGGAAAAAACAGAGGAACAAATTAACAACTAAGAAGTCAAAGTAATGGAAAACAATGAAGCCCAAGAAGGGAGAGAAAGAATTATGCAAAATGAGACCAGACCTAGGGAACTCAGTGACTCCATCGAATGTAATAACATTCATGTTATAGGAGTCCCAGTAGAAGAAGACAGAAAAAATGTGTAAGAAAACTTGTTTCTAGAAATATAGCTGAAAATGTCCCTAATCTAGGGAAGGCAACAGACATCAAGATCCAGGAGACACAGAAAACTATCCAAATCAACAATAGTAGGCTAACACCAAGACCTATTGTAATTCAATTTGCAAAATATACTGATAAAGGAAACATCTTAAAAGCAGGAGAGCAAGTCAGTAACTTTCAGGGGAAACCCCTTAAGGCTAGCAGGAACTTTTTCAGCAGAAACTTGGCAAGCCAGAAGGGAGTGGTATTATCTATTCAACGTGGTGAATGAGAAAAATCTGTAGCCACGAATACTCTATCCAGCAAGCCTATTACTTAGAATAGGAGAGAGAGAGTTTCCCAGATAAAAACTAAAGGAGTTCGGACTACTAAACTAGCCCCACAAGAAATATTAAAGGGGACTCTTTGAGTGGAAAGAAGAGACCAAATGTGACAGTATAAAGGCAGGAAACACAAAAGTAGCCAAAATGAACAATTTATATAAAAAATAAGGTAAGGAACTCAGGAAAAAAGGATATAAAATATAATACTTTACCTAAAGCATGGGGAGAAGAGAAAAGAATGGGCTCAAACTTAAAGACCAGCAGCTTAATATAGACTTCTATATGCAGAAGAGGTTATACACAAATTATATATCAAAACCCACTAATAGTGGTGCCTGTGTGGCTTAGTTGGTTAAACATCTGACTTGATTTCAGCTCAGGTCATAATCTCAGGGTTGTGAGATTGAGCCCTGCACTGTACTCTATTCCGGCCATGGAGTCTGCTTAAGCTTCTCTTTCCCTCTCCCCACTCCACTCATGCCCTCTCTAAAAAGAAAACAAAACCACTGATAAACACTCAAAGAGGAGAAAGAAATCAAATATATCACTAAAGAAAACCAGTAAAATATCAAAGACACAAAAAATGATCAGAGAAAATCTCTAGAAACAACCACAAAGCAAGTAGTAAAAGGACAAATACATGTCTATCAATAATTACTTTGGATATAAATGTGGTAAGTGCTCCAATCAAAATACATAGGATGTCAGAGTGGATTAAAAAGAAGAAGAAGAAGAAGAAGAAGAAGAAGAAGAAGAAGAAGACCCATGTATAAGCCACTTGCAAGAGTTTTATTTTTGTCATAGGGACACCTGCAGATTGGAAGTCAGGGGGGAAAAAAAAACATGTATCCTGCAAATGGATATAAAAAGAAAGCCTGCATAGTAATACTTACATTGGACAAAACAGAGTCTAAAAGAAAGACTGCAGTAAGAGACAAGAGCACTATATCATAATGAAGAGGACAATCTGACAGGAAGAAGAACTATCTATTGTAAATATTTATGCACCCAACATGGGATCACCCAAGTATATAAAACAATTAATGACTAACATAAAAGAACTAATTGATAATAATACAGTAATACTAGGGTCCTTTAATTTTATTATATATGTTTTAAATGAAATTCATTTCTTTTATTCCCAATTGCAAAAGTATCCATGAAGACAATGTACAATTTAGATATTTTAGGAAGGAATAGAAATAATCAATAGTTGGGTACTTTAACTCACCACTTACATCAAAAGACAGGTCAGAAAGTCAACAAAGAGACAGTGGCTTTATATGATGCACTGGACTAGATGGACTAAGGAGATATATTCAAAATATTCCATTCTTAAACAACAGAATACACATTCTGGAACATTCTGTAGAATAGATCACATATTAGGCAACAAAGCAAGTCTTTTTTTTTAAATTTAATTTTTTTTCAGTGTTCCCAAATTCAATGTTTATGCACCACACCCAGTGCTCCATGCAATATGTGCCCTCCATAATACCCACAAAACCGGTCTTAATAAATACAGGAATATTGAAGTCATACCATGCACCTTTTCTGATCACAATACTATTAAATTAGAAGTCAGCCACAGGAAACAGTCTGAAAGACCACAAATACATGTTGGTTAAGTAACATTCTACTAAACAATGAATGGACCAATGAGGAAATAAGAGAATAAATTTTTTAAAATACATGGAAGCAACTGAAAATGAAAACACAATTGCCCAAACTTTTGAGATACAGTAAATATGGTTCTAAGAGGGAAGTATATAGCAATGCAGGCCTACCTCAAGAAATAAGAAAAATCTACAACAACCTAACCATCACCTAAAGAATATAGAAAAAGAACAACAAATGAAGCCTAAGGCAGCAGAAGGAAGGAGATAATAAAAATTAGAGCAGGAGTAGTAGTAGTAGGTAGCTCAGTTGGTTAAGCAGCAGACTCTTGATTTCAGCTCAGGTCATGATCTCAGAGTCCTGGGATTGAGCCCTGCTTCTGTCTCTGTGCTCAGCGGGGAGTCAGCTGGAGGATTCTCTACTCCCTCTCCATTTGACCCTCTCCCCACCTTCTCTCTCTCTCAAATAAATTTTTTAAAAAATTAGAGCAGAAGTAAACACTATAGAAAATTTTAAAAGACAAAAATAGGAGAGACCAATGAAACCAGGAGCTGGTTCTTTGAAAAAATTAATAAAACCAATAAGGGTTTAGCCAGAGTTATCAGAAAGAAGAGAAAAAGGACCCCAATAAAATCACAGAAGAGAGAGTAGAAATAACAATCAACACCACAGAAATGCAGACAATGATAAAAGAATATTATGAATGAATGTATGCCAACAATTTGGACGATGTAGAAGAATGGATAAATTCCTAGAAACATATAAATTACCAGAACTGAAACAAGAATAGAAAATTTGAAGAGACTGAAAACCAGCAAAGAAATGGAATCATTAATCCAAAAACTATGAACAAACACAAGTCCAGGACCAGAGGCAAATTCTACAGAGCATTTTAAAGGAAGAGTTAGTCCTGGATTAGGTCAAGATGGCGGAGAAGTAGCAGGCTGAGACTACTTCAGCTAGCCGGAGATCAGCTAGATAGCTTTTCTAAAGATTGCAAACACCTGAAAATCCATCGGCAGATCGAAGAGAAGAAGAACAGCAATTCTGGAAACAAAAAACAACCACTTTCTGAAAGGTAGGACCGGCGGAGGAGTGAATCCAAAGCGACGGGAAGATAGACCCCGGGGGGAGGGGCCGGCTCCCGGCAAGCGGCGGAGCAACGGCGCACAAAATCAGGACTTTTAAAAGTCTGTTCCGCTAAGGGACATCGCTCCAGAGGTTAAACCGGGGCGAAGCCCACGCGGGGTCAGCGTGGCCTCAGGTCCCGCAGGGTCACAGAAGGATCGGGGGTGTCTGAGTGTCGCAGAGCTTGCGGGTATTGGAATGGGAAAGCCGGCTACAGAGACAGAGCCGACAGTAAGCTCGCAGCTCGGGTTTACCTTGAACCGGTCGCAGGCTCGGTGAGCTCGGAGCGCGGCCGGAGGTCAGGCAGACGGGAGTAACTGGGCGTTGTTCTCTGAGGGCGCACTGAGGAGTGGGGCCCTGGGCTCTCGGCTCCTCCGGGCCGGAGACCAGGAGGCCGCCATTTGTATTCCCGTCCTCCGGAACTCTACGGAAAGCGCTCAGGAAACAAAAGCTCCTGAAAGCAAACCCGAGCGGATTACTCACCCGGGCCCCGGGTAAGGGCGGTGTAATTCCGCCTGGGGCAAAGACACTTGAGAATCACTACAACAGGCCCCTCCCCCAGAAGATCAACAAGAAATCCAGCCGAGACCAAGTTCACCTACCAAGGAGTGCGGTTTCAATACCAAGGAGAGCAGCAGAATTCCAGAGGAGGAGAAAGCAAAGCACGGAACTCATGGCTTTTTCCCTGTGATTTTTTTTAGTCTTGCAGTTAATTTAATTTTTTTCTTTTTCATTTTTTTTTTCTCGCCTTCGGGTAAAATTTTTTTTAACTATAATCTTTTTCTTTTTTAATGATTTTTTACTAGTTTATCTAATATATATATATATTTTCTTTTTTACATTTTTCTTAGGTGTTTTTTTTTTTTTTTTTTTCTTTCTTCCTTTTTGAACCTCTTTTTATCCCCTTACTCCCCCCTCACGATTTTGGATCTCTTCTAATTTGGTTAAAGCACATTTTCCTGGGGTTGTTGCCACCCTTTTAGTATTTTACTTGCCCCTTCATATACTCTTATCTGGACAAAATGACAAGACGGAAAAATTCAACACAAAAAAAAAGAACAAGAGGCAGTACCGAAGGCTCGGGACCTAATCAATACAGACATTGGTAATATGTCAGATCTAGAGTTCAGAATGACAATTCTCAAGGTTCTAGCCGGGCTCGAAAAAGGCATGGAAGATATTAGAGAAACCCTCTCGAGAGATATAAAAGCCCTTTCTGGAGAAATAAAAGAACTAAAATCTAACCAAGTTGAAATCAAAAAAGCTATTAATGAGGTGCAATCAAAAATGGAGGCTCTCACTGCTAGGATAAATGAGGCAGAAGAAAGAATTAGTGATATAGAAGACCAAATGACAGAGAATAAAGAAGCTGAGCAAAAGAGGGACAAACAGCTACTGGACCACAAGGGGAGAATTCGAGAGATAAGTGACACCATAAGACGAAACAACATTAGAATAATTGGCATTCCAGAAGAAGAAGAAAGAGAGAGGGGAGCAGAAGGTATACTGGAGAGAATTATTGGGGAGAATTTCCCTAATATGGCAAAGGGAACGAGCATCAAAATTTAGGAGGTTCAGAGAACGCCCCTCAAAATCAATAAGAATAGGCCCACACCCCGTCACCTAATAGTAAAATTCACAAGTCTCAGTGACAAAGAGAAAATCCTGAAAGCAGCCCGGGAAAAGAAGTCTGTAACATACAAGGGTAAAAATATTAGATTGGCAGCTGACTTATCCACAGAGACCTGGCAGGCCAGAAAGAGCTGGCATGATATTTTCAGAGCACTAAACGAGAAAAACATGCAGCCAAGAATACTATATCCAGCTAGGCTATCCTTGAAAATAGAAGGAGAGATTAAAAGCTTCCAGGACAAACAAAAACTGAAAGAATTTGCAAATACCAAACCAGCTCTACAGGAAATCTTGAAAGGGGTCCTCTAAGCAAAGAGAGAGCCTACAAGTGGTAGATCAGAAAGGAACAGAGACCATATACAGTAACAGTCAACTTACAGGCAATACAATGGCACTAAATTCATATCTCTCAATAGTTACCCTGAATGTTAATGGGCTAAATGCCCCTGTCAAAAAACACAGGGTATAGGAATGGATAAAAAAACAAAACCCATCTAAATGTTGCCTCCAAGAAACTCCTTTTAAGCCCGAAGACACCTCCAGATTTAAAGTGAGGGGGTGGAAAAGAATTTACCATGCTAATGGACATCAGAAGAAAGCAGGAGTGGCAATCCTTATATCAGATCAATTAGATTTTAAGCCAAAGACTATAATAAGAGATGAGGAAGGACACTATATCATACTCAAAGGGTCTGTCCAACAAGAAGATTTAACAATTTTAAATATCTATGCCCCCAACGTGGGACCAGCCAACTATATAAACCAATTAATAACAAAATCAAAGAAACACATCAACAATAATACAATAATAGTAGGGGACTTTAACACTCCCCCCACTGAAATGGACAGATCATCCAAGCAAAAGATCAGCAAGCAAATAAAGGCCTTAAACGACACACTGGACCAGATGGACATCACAGATATATTCAGAACATTTCATCCCAAAGCAACAGAATACACATTCTTCTCTAGTGCACATGGAACATTCTCCAGAATAGATCATATCCTCGGTCCTAAATCAGGACTCAACCGGTATCAAAAGATTGGGATCATTCCCTGCATATTTTCAGACCACAATGCTCTAAAGCTAGAACTCAACCACAAAAGGAAGTTTGGAAAGAACCCAAATGCATGGAGACTAAACAGCATCCTTCTAAAGAATGAATGGGTCAACCGGGAAATTAAAGAAGAATTGAAAAAAATCATGGAAACAAATGATAATGAAAATACAACGGTTCAAAATCTGTGGGACGCAACAAAGGCAGTCCTGAGAGGAAAATATATAGCGGTACAGGCCTTTCTCAAGAAACAAGAAAGGTCTCAGGTACACAACCTAACCCTACACCTACAGGAGCTGGAGAAAGAACAAGAAAGAAACCCTAAGCCCAGCAGGAGAAGAGAAATCATAAAGATCAGAGCAGAAATCAATGAAATGAAATAGAAACAAAAAAAACAATAGAACAAATCAACGAAACTAGGAGCTGGTTCTTTGAAAGAATTAATAAAATTGATAAACCCCTGGCCAGACTTATCAAAAAGAAAAGAGAAAGGACCCAAATAAATAAAATCATGAATGAAAGAGGAGAGATCACAACTAACACCAAAGAAATACAAACTATTATAAGAACATACTATGAGCAACTCTACGCCAACAAATTTGACAATCTGGAAGAAATGGATGCATTCCTAGAAACATATAAACTACCACAACTGAACCAGGAAGAAATAGAAAGCCTGAACAGACCCATAACCAGTAAGGAGATTGAAACAGTCATTAAAAATCTCCAAACAAACAAAAGCCCAGGGCCAGAGGCTTCCCAGGGGAATTCTACCAAACATTTAAAGAAGAGCTAATTCCTATTCTCCTGAAACTGTTCCAAAAAATAGAAATGGAAGGAAAACTTCCAAACTCATTTTATGAGGCCATCATCACCTTGATCCCAAAACCAGACAAGGATCCCACCAAAAAAGAGAGCTATAGACCAATATCCTTGATGAACACAGATGCGAAAATACTCAACAAAGTACTAGCCAGTAGGATTCAACAGTACATTAAAAAGATTATTCACCACGACCAAGTGGGATTTATTCCAGGGCTGCAAGGTTGGTTCAACATCCGCAAATCAGTCAATGTGATACAACACATCAATAAAAGAAAGAACCAGAACCATATGATACTCTCAATAGATGCTGAAAAAGCATTTGACAAAGTACAGCATCCCTTCCTGATCAAAACTCTTCAAAGTGTAGGGATAGAGGGCACATACCTCAATATCATCAAAGTCATCTATGAAAAACCCACTGTAAATATCATTCTCAATGGAGAAAAACTGAAAGCTTTTCGGCTAAGGTCAGGAACACGGCAGGGATGTCCATTATCACCACTGCTATTCGACATAGTACTAGAGGTCCTGGCCTCAGCAATCAGACAACAAAAGGAAATTAAAGGCATCCAAATCGGCAAAGAAGAAGTAAAATTATCACTCTTCACAGATGATATGATACTGTATATGGAAAACCCAAAAGACTCCACTCCAAAACTGCTAGAACTTATACAGGAATTCAGTAAAGTGTCAGGATATAATATCAATGCACAGAAATCAGTTGCATTTCTCTACATCAACAGCAAGACAGAAGAAAGAGAAATTAAGGAGTCAATCCCATTTACAATTGCATCCAAAACCATAAGATACCTAGGAATAAACCTAACCAAAGAGACACAGAAACTATACTCAGAAAACTATAAAGTACTCATGAAAGAAATTGAGGAAGACACAAAGAAATGGAAAAAATGTTCCATGCTCCTGGATTGGAAGAATAAATATTTGAAAATGTCTATGCTACCTAAAGCAATCTACACATTTAATGCAATTCCTATCAAAGTACCATCCATCTTTTTCAAATAAAAGGAACAAATAATGCTAAAATTTATATGGAACCAGAAAAGACCTCGAATAGCCAAAGGGGTATTGAAAAAGAAAGCCAACGTTGGTGGCATCACAATTCCGGACTTCAAGCTCTATTACAAAGCTGTCATCATCAAGACAGCATGGTACTGGCACAAAAACAGACACATATATCAATGGAACAGAATAGAGAGCCCAGAAATAGACCCTCAACTCTATGGCCAACTAATCTTCGACAAAGCAGGAAAGAATGTCCAATGGAAAAAAGACAGCCTCTTCAATAAATGGTGCTGGGAAAATTGGACAGCCACATGCAGAAAAATGAAATTGGACCATTTCCTTACACCACACACAAAAATAGACTCAAAATGGATGAAGGACCTCAATGTGCGAAAGGAATCCATCAAAATCCTTGAGGAGAACACGGGCAGCAACCTCTTCGACCTCTGCCGCAGCAACATCTTCCTAGGAACAACGCAAAAGGCCAGGGAAGCAAGGGCAAAAATGAACTATTGGGATTTCATCAAGATCAAAAGCTTTTGCACAGCAAAGGAAACAGTTAACAAAATCAAAAGACAACTGACAGAATGGGAGAAGATATTTGCAAACGACATATCAGATAAAGGACTAGTGTCCAGAATCGATAAAGAACTTAGCAAACTCAACACCCAAAGAACAAATAATCCAATCAAGAAATGGGCAGAGGACATGAACAGACAATTCTGCAAAGAAGACATCCAGATGGCCAACAGACACATGAAAAAGTGCTCCATATCACTCGGCATCAGGGAAATACAAATCTGAAAACCACAATGAGATATCACCTCACACCAGTCAGAATGGCTAAAATCAACAAGTCAGGAAATGACAGATGCTGGCGAGGATGCGGAGAAAGGGGAACCCTCCTCCACTGTTGGTGGGAATGCAAGCTGGTGCAGCCACTCTGGAAAACAGCATGGAGGTTCCTCAAAATGTTGAAAATAGAACTGCCCTATGACCCAGCAATTGCACTATTGGGTATTTACCCTAAAGATACAAACGTAGTGATCCAAAGGGGCACGTGCACCCGAATGTTTATAGCAGCAATGTCCACAATAGCCAAACTATGGAAAGAACCTAGATGTCCATCAACAGATGAAAGGATCAAGAAGATGTGGTATATATACACAATGGAATACTATGCAGCCATCAAAAGAAATGAAATCTTGCCATTGCGACAACATGGATGGAACTAGAGCATATCATGCTTAGCGAAATAAGTCAAGCAGAGAAAGACAACTATCATATGATCTCCCTGATACGAGGAAGTGGTGATGCAACATGGGGGCTTAAGTGGGTAGGAGAAGAATAAATGAAACAAGATGGGATTGGGAGGGAGACAAACCATAAGTGACTCTTAATCTCACAAAACAAACTGAGGGTTGCTGGGGGGAGGGGGTTTCGGAGAAGGGGTTGGGATTATGGACATTGGGGAGGGTATGTGCTTTGGTGAGTGCTGTGAAGTGTGTAAACCTGGTGATTCACAGGCCTATACCCCTGGGGATAAAAATATATGTTTATAAAAAATAAAAAATTAATTAAAAAAAAAAAAGGAAGAGTTAGTCCTATTCTCAAACTATTCCAAAAACAGAAAAGGAAAGAAAAACTTTAAATTCACTCTATGAGGCCATTATTACCCTGATACCAAAACTAGACAAAGACACCACAAAAAGAACTCTAAGCCAGTATCTTTGGTGAACATGATTGCAAAAATCCTCAACAAAATACTCCAAACTGAATCCAACAATACATTAAAAAAATCATCACCATGATCAACTGGTATTTATTCCTAGGGATGGGGGGGGTGTTTTAATATCTGCAAATCAATCATTGTGATACACCAAATTAATAAAAGGAGAAGAATCATCTGATAATTTCAAAAGATGTAGTTAAAGCATTTGAGGGGTACCTGGGTGGCTCAGTGGGTTAAATCCTCTGCCTTTGGCGCAGGTCATGATTCTGGCATCCTGGGATCTAGCCCCGCATCAAGCTCCCTGATAGGTGGGGGAGCTTCCCCCCCCCTATCTGCCTGACTTGTGATCTCTGTCTGTCAAATAAATAAATAAAATCTTTTAAAAAAAGCATTTGACAAAGTGCAACATCCATTCATGATAAAAGAGTAAAAAAATCCATTCATGATAAAAAGCTTCAAAAAGTAGGTTTAGAAGGAATATAGTTCAACATAATAAAGGTCATATAAAAAAAATGCACAGGTAATGACACCCTAAATGGGAAAAAACAGAACAGAATTTTCCGTGAATACGACTGGATTTCATGCCATTAGAAAATCCATTCTCCCTGGTCTTTTGAGATAAGCTTTCACCTCAGGTTTCCTGTGCAGCTCTCATTTGATAATGCCTTTCAAATTCTCACACTCTTAAGATCCTTAAAGAAATTTGAGGCACACTTAAGTCCTTCTCAAGGACTTATAAAGGGTTTATAGTTTTGGCTTCATCCATAGGCCATGTCTTCCTGGATTTGCTTTTAACCCAGAAGCCATTTCTTTATTTTAGCATTATTTGACAATACAGCATGTGGAGAGGCTGTAAATGAGGAACAGATAGGTGAACCCAGTAAGTCCTGGTTCCTTCATATTGAATCGTCTTTCTTTAGCTTATCTCTCCTACCAGATTTACTGGTACGAGTTCCTTTTCCCTCTAGTGTCATTTTCTTCACTTGTCTAGAAACCTTTGCTGTAAGCCTCTCAAGGGCCATCAGGTTTCCACTCACAGTCTCTTGGAAGCCCTTTTGGTTTTCATTCTTACTCTTCTCTACTTCTCACTCTTACTCTTCTTTCAGGCTCCACCCACCTCCTGGTTCAAAGAAGGTTTAGTTTCAGTTTTTTGGTTTTCTTTTTTAATGGCAGCACCCCATTTTAATATCAGTATCTGTGCCAGTTATTTATTGCTGTATAATAAACAATCTCAAAACCTAGTGGCTCAAAACAGCATTCATCTTGTTCACAAATCTTCGAACAAGGTTGAGTCAGGCCAACTCATTTCTTCTTCATTTGGCATCACCTGGGATGACTGGACGCTGGGAACTAGAATCACCTAAAACCTTGTTCGTGCACGTTTGGCTGTTGAGGCTGGCTTTTGGCTAGGATGTTAGCTAGGGCAGTCTCAGCTAGTATATTTGCATGAAGACTCACTAGGTACCCTGGGCTTTCCCACAACAGCTGGATTCTAAGGGTGAGGTTTTCTAGAAGAAGAAAGTCAGATGGAAGCTATATCACATTTTCTAACCTTGCCTTAAAAATCACACCACAGCTCTGCCATATTCTGTTCACTAGGAACCAGTTACTAAGACCAACACATATGAAGTGGAGGGGTTGTCATGGGAGAAGTGTCAGTTTATAAAACCACCACATCCACTTGTCTTTCCAGTCATATCTAAAGGAAAGGAGATCTTCCCAACTCAGCATCACTGAGCTCCAGCAAGTTTTTTGGTTGTTTTCATTGCTTAGTATATTCTCTTTTTTATGGGAAGTAACAAAGGATTGTAACACTGTCGAGTTAAAGAATTTTTTTTTATCCAAAAATATATGGATAATCTCACTAAATTTTTCCCCACGATTTTTTTTTACTGAGAGATGTGATTTTTTAACCTTGTGAATCATTTCTCTTCAGAATGCAATTGAAATTAGCATAAAACAGTTGTAATTCAGAAAAAGGCTGATGGCAATAGAATCAGTATTTATAGATTCATTAATTAGAGTCTTATTTTCAATGTCTTATTTTGGTAAGCATTTATTGGCTCAGACCTACGTAAGTCAATATGGGATTGCTAAAACGTCTTTAAAAATTATGGAGTACATGGGCACCTGGGTGGCTCAGTTAAGTGCCTTTTGCTTGGGTCGTAATCCTGGGATGCTGGGATTGAGCCCCATGCTGGGCTTCCTGATCAGTGGGGAGTCTGCTTCTCCCTCTCCCTGCTCTTGTGCTCTTGCTGTCTTGCTCTCTCTCCCTCTCAAATAAATAAAATCTTTTAAAAAATTATGGAGTGTTAAGACGAGGGAAGGGTTAAGAGACTTTCTACTAAGATGTGACTTACAGTTATTTTATGGAGGAAAAATCTGAAACAATCAGAAAAGTAAAAGTATAAATATTAAATACAAATGTGTTGCAAAGAGGATGACAGCAGAGATCGATTTTAGCAACTCCTAGTGGTTTGAATTTTGTTCTTCATTTCTTAGTTATTTGAGGTTCTGCATTCCAAGACTGTACTACAATATAGATAACATTTTGTTGAAAATGAACTTATTTTAAAATCTGAGCACCTGCCCGGAGCAGTCAGTAACGTATGTGCCTCTTGATCTTGGGGGTGTGAGTCAAGCCCCATGTTTGGTGCAGAGATTTAAAATCTTTGAAAAAAATTTGGGGTCTTAGTTTTGCAGTAGACTCTTTTCACTCTGCTTCCAACTATATTATTTTATTCATGCAGGTTGATGATCTAACAGCAAAACTGGAAACTATGTCTTCAAGAAACCAGGTTCTTATTCAGGAGTTATCATCTATGAAAGAAACACCGACGAAATGTGAAATTCTAAAGAAGAATAAAAAGAAGTTGGGGAACAACAGGAAGTAAACCTCAGAAGTTGTGTAGAAGTCAACGTGGTAGGATATAGTAAAATAGAACAATATAAATGGGATTTTGAAGAAAGGACAAGATTGAATGTAGAAAAAAAATTAAAAGAAGTCGATCTATTTTTAGAGGTTAATTCATTTGTCTATAAAATGCTTTAATTCATTTTACTCCGAATTACATTTTGGTTATATGCAGTGTAGAGTTTTCCTCTACTTCCTTTATAACAATTTGGTAAATTTCTGAAAGCATTTGTTCCTTCCCTTTAAAAATTTCAGTTTTCATTATTATTCACACTAAATTGATCTTTCAGAATGATTCACAGTAGAAAGTCATTTTATTTTTTAAGACCAGTTAGTATAAAACAAGGCTATTGAGAGGAAAAGAAAAAACTGTGCTTTAAAAATTTTGACCATGGGGACCATGGGTGGCTCAGTCAGTTGCTTGTTTGGGCTCCATTCTGGGAATTCCTACATAAAAGAAATGGTACCGTACTTGGATTATTCCTTTTTTTATATTAAATATCTTATTTATTTATTTGGAAAGCCCAAGTGGGGGATGGACAGGTAGAGAGAAAATTCCAGGCATATTTCATTCTGAGTAGGACACAGGGCTTTCTCCCAGAACCCTGAGATCACTATCTGAGCAGAAACCAAGAGTCAAGCACTCAGATGACTGAGTCAGCCAGGCACCCCAGGTACCTCGATTATTCTGAAGTTGTATTGTTCACTTTTTAAAAATTTAAATGATTTTATTATTCTTTGAATTATCAGATTGCATGAGTTGTAATGTAAGAATGCAAATTATTCACATTTAATTCAGTTTCACATTAATGATAAATATTTTACATTTCAGATTTTTTTCCACTTTAAAAATTGCTCTCTGAATCATTGACACAAAACTAAAAGAAAGAAATATACTGTAATTACCCAGGTTGTAACAATTTTAAAACTATGCTTTTAATTTGCTTTAGACGCAAGTAGCATTTCAAGAAAGCATAGCACAGTTAAGAGAAAATAATAATGCTTCAGGAAGAAGTCAAATGGAACTCAGAATTAAAGATCTGGAATTTGAATTATCCAAAATGAAAAATTCTCAAGACGTTACTAAAACAGAATTGGACAGATACAAGCACCTCTACCTAGAAGAATTAACACATCGAATGTCATTGACAAATGAACTGAACAAGTAAGTTAATACAATCATAGAAAGTAGAGTTAGCTTATTAATTTGCCTCTAAACCATAATTTTTTGGAGCCACGTTCATGAGATCAGTAGTAAGTGAAAGCCAACTAGATAGTATAATTTTGAAAAATGATGTTTGTAAATGAACTTATTGTCAAAATGCTAGTCCAAGTTAGTTTGCATTTCTCTTTTTTTTTTGTTGTTTTAAATGATTTTATTTTTTTCCCTTGAATATTTTCAGTTAATCTGATCTCCTAATCTTTAAACTAATTGTTTGAAGGTTTATAATTTAGACAGCATATTATTATAAAATTTTCAGAATTACCCTAAATAGAAATGAGTTTATTAATATTTATTTATTAATGTTAGTTTATTTTTGGAAGAGTACATCTTTAACCCAAAAGGTCAAGATGGAAATGGTAGATTCCACCTCCAGTACCCTGGTATCTGTGCTATATCCTAATTGCTTCTGGAGCTGTTTCAGTTCTATCTGATCACGACTCTGCCATCTACTTGTCCTCTAGCAATTGTTCGTCTAAATTTTTCCTCAGTGCCAAATGCTCAATCTCTCTGAGGTAATGTGTGAAATATACAAGAGTGGTGAAAGCCAATGCTTGAAAAATGTCTTTGAGGGATTTTTAAAATTTTTATTTTCCTTTAAAGATTTTACATATTTATTTGACAGAGAGAGAGAGAGCGAGCAAGTGAGCACAAGCAGAGGGGAGCAGCAGGCAGAGGGTGAGGGTGAAGCAGGCTTCCCTCTAGCAAGGAGCCCAGTGTTGGTCTCAATTCCAGGACTGTGGGGTCCTGACCTGAGCTGAAGGCAGATGGTTAACCGACTGAGCCACCCAGACCCCAGGCTGGTTTATTTTTGCAGCTCTAAACTGGTTTACTAAATATAAGTATGTATCATGGCGTCCCCAAGAATCTTAAGTACAACCATTCCAGAAGGCATCAGGTATAACCTGTTAGGCCATGGACATCACTGATAGCCATTTCTCTCCCTCCCTAATTTGAATTACTTGTTAGTTAGGAACCCTAGAGATACATGGACTTCTTTAGAACAGTTTTAAACCTATAATTATACATAGTAGGTCTGCTCTGTCACATTTACCATGTTAAAACACTATTTTATGGCACATTTTGTTTACTATTATGGAGATTTAAAAAAATGCAAGTAATTTAGGACTGATTTGGGGAGAAATGAAATACTAAGTATTGTGTTTTGTAATCCTAACAGGACTAGTGAGAGGCTGGCAGAGACCAGTGCTAAACTTCTGGTGGAGAAACAGCAAAAGCAAACTTTGCTTGACACTATTAATATGAGGCCATCCCTAGATCTGCCTTATGGTAGAAATGTTAATAATAGTTCACTATTCAATAGAAACGTTGCTCTCTAGAGAAAACGTGGTGATTCCTACCTCAAACTCATGGCGTTCAAAAATAATGACCTCGAGACTTTCTTGATCAAGGTTGGTTATTTTATCTTACCTTTTTTTCCTTGGGTTTCAGATTTCTGATATAATTTTTGTTTTTAATTTGATAAGATTCTGAGTTGCTTAGCTAACTAATACACACTAAGTAAAAGTCATAATTATTTTTGCTGATAAGAAATGAGACCTAAATTTTGATTTTTTTCTTTGTTCCTGGAGCTCTTATGTTCAAGAGGTACCTATTATTACCTTTATTCAATAATTATAACTAAACTGACATTTATTATTTTTCAGTATTTTATTTATTTTAGAGAGAGAGTGTACAAGAGGGGGAGAGAGTGTGAGATTCTCAAGCAGACTTCCTGCTGAGTGTGGAACCCTACATGGGGCCCAGTCTCACAACCCTTAGATCATAACCCGAGCCAAAAACAAGAGTCAGACACTTGACTAAGTTACCCAGGCACCCCAAACGAACACACATTTTAAATTTCTTGAAAACCTACATCTAAATTCGATTTTAGAAAGTAAATATTATTGCTCACCAATGAAATCTATACTTAGATGCTTTGACTAATTTCCTGTTTGGCAGTTGTTCATAACAATTTTAAAGTTCGCTGTTACCCATTTTTCCCACCCCTATGTATAAGTCAACAATAAGAATCCAAACACTTACTCACATATGGATATTTATTATTTCAAGAATCCATGATAAGTCCTTTTTATTAATTAAATAAACTTGTAATGCTAAAAAGGTTAATTTTTCTTTTTAAGTTGTAATTGTTGTCATTTTATTACCTGAGAGTACATCCTTAATTTTTGTCTTATTTGGAGCATTTTTTTAAAGCTTATAACACTTCTATTTCAATTTTTACAAAATGTCTTGCTGAGCAACTGTAGAGCATTTTCTAAATGGCTAAATCAAGCAAATACTGCATTTTTTTTTAAAGAGAGAGAGAGGGAGAGAGAGTGTGTGTGCAAGCTGGTGGTGGGGGGTGAGGTACAGAGGGTAAGCAGGCTCCATACTCAGTGCAGTGCCTGATGCAGGGCTCAGTCTCAACGATCCTGAGATCATGACCTGAACCAAAGTCAAGATCAGATCCTTAACTGACTGAGCCGTGCAAGTGCCCCACAATTGGAATTTTTAAAATGAAGTTCACATATATCTACCCTGCCATCACTTTAATGATTGATGACTAAGATGGGAATAATAGGGAGTCTTTAAGTAGCAGCTAGTTTCCATTGTATATCATTGTTATTAAAATATCCATTTCAATCAATGTACATGGGTTTATGGTTTTGAAGGTATATTCATGTTCTTACTAATGTAGAGAAAAGTAGCATAGACTCCTGGTAAATGAGGCCTCAATCTTGTTCTTTCATTTGGTTTCCTTATTGTCTTGCTCTCTTCCCTCCTAATTTGAGGACTTTCTTTAGTGTTATGCTTGGTTGCCTTTCTTTTTCTTTTTTGTATATTATAGATTTTTGTGATCACAGTGAAGTTCATATATAACATCCCATATATATATACAAGTCTTTTTAAAGTTGATGGCTACTTAAGTTCAAACACATTTTAAAAACACTACATTTTTCGGCCCCACCTTGTTTTATGTATTTGATGTCTTAGTTTACACCTTTTTATTTTGTGTATCCCTTTACTAATTACTGTAGACACAATTGTTGTTACTACTTTTGTCTTTTAACATTCATACTGGCTTTATAAAAGTGATTGATCTATTACTTTTATTGTATGTTTGCTTTTACCAATAAAACTCTTTCTTTCATAATTTTCTTATTTCTAGTTATGGCCTTGTCTGTCTGTCTTTCTTTCTTTGTTTCCTTCTTTCTTTCTTTTAATCTATTTTTGAGAGCAAGCAAGAGAGAACACAGATGTGAGGGGAGGGCCACAGAGAGAGGGAGAAGCAGACTCCTTGAGCACAGGGCGTGGTGTGGGGCTCGATCCTAGGAGGTCTCTTAACCTGTCCTCATTTTAAAAATTCTTTTATCTTTTTGTTTTTTGGCTTGGATGATTTCTGCTACCCTGTCTTGTAGATCACTGATCTGTTTATCTGCAGCTTTTAATGTGCTGTTGATCCCTCTGGAGTATTTTTCATTTCAGTTGTTTTATTTTTCAGCTCTGATTGGTTCTTCTTTATATTTTCCCTTTCTTGAAGTTCTCACTGAATCCATCCATTCTTCTCCCAAGTTTGCTGAGCATTTTTATGACCATTACTTTGAACTCTTATTCAGGTAGATTACTTATCTCTGTTTCATTTCGCTATTTTTCTGAAGTTTTGTATTGTTCTTTCATTTGGAACATATTCCTCTATCTCCTCATTTTGTCTGACTTTCTGTGTTTATTTCTGAAATTGTTTTCAACGTTTTCCCTCTTTAAAGTATGTCGCTTTGAACAATGAATGTTAGGTATAAAGTCAAGGAAGAAGAAACCGTTTCTAAGTATTGTCTGATCATTTTTCTTGTTGGAGCTGTGGTGGAGTAGGTGGAAGATGACATTGCTCTTCTTTCTGAGTTGAGAACACAGGAGTCAGGCAGATGGAGATAAGCTTAGTAACTGTAATACATACTAACAGATTGGAGGATGTGGCTTAGGTATGTAGCCACTGCCAACTTCCTAATACTTTACTCCTTTACTCCAAATTAGGCACTTCCACACACAGTTGTAAATGGAAGGAAGAGATGTTTGATGCCCATCCCACAAAGATGAAAGCAGACCTCAATTCATGTTACTAGGGCAGGCATAGCTTTTCAAATAAGAGATCTGGAAGCATGTAGGCACTGCTTAGTGCCTTCTCCCAAATTCACCCATTAGGCGAATCTCTCTTCCTGTCATGAAGAAGGTAGAGAAATGTTCTCACATGGAAATGAAGGTTTACCTATAATTTCCGAGTGGATTTAATTTATAATTAAAGTTAATCGTGTCTTTTGTACATGTGAACTAATGGGAAGGCTAGATGGCAAAGAGAAATCTGTTCAGTGTTTTAGATTTTGCAATAAATAGCTCACAACATAGGTAACCATTTGTTGATTGACTTTGATAAACCAAGTTTTATTTGAAGGAAATGAATAATTCTTTTAAGGAAGAATTTCCTCAGTTTCAGGTTCTTTGGTTCAACCAAAGATTTTCTCCTTCAAGTTCCCTGTCCTTTCAAGTTAAAAAAAATTTTGCTTATAAATTCAGCATATTGACTGTTACTAATAGGAGTTAAGATAACTTCTCGTCCTTTATTTTTGTTCATGACTGTAAAAATTTATAGTTTAGTTAGAAAGCTGTTTTCTGTCTAATGCCTTAACTTTATGGAGCCACAGAACAAAGTTTTATGTATTCATTTTCTCTGAGTTCTAGTTAAAAATGCATGTATTTTTCCTGAATATGAGGAAGTAACTAAAATACATTCCTGACCTGCAACTAGGTGGTTTTTTGACCTCAGGCAAACTACAATCTCTCTCTGAGGCCTTTTTGTCTCTTATGTGAAATTAGGGATGTTGACTAAGTTAGTGACTTTTATACCTCTTGGGAAAAATTTGTTTTTTCCAAAGAATAGAACTTATCTTTTTTTTTTTTTTTTTTTTTGCATTAAACTGTAATATATAAAACAGAGACAAGTAGAGCTGTTTAACTAAAGGCGAGATAAGACTACACCTGTAGACTTCCTTGTCCCTCAATCCTGCTGTGTCCCAGGAGACCCTTAGATTTCTATGAGGCATAGTTTGAAAACTAACATTTATGAGAAAATACTTCATTAATAATTCTTTGAATTAAAATTTGCTGATATATTGCATGTTGCTTTTCTGTTTATAATTTTTTTATCCTCCTATTTTTTGGATAAATGGAAAGGTATAAATAAAATTGCAAATGCGTTCTCCTTATTAGTGGACTTCAAGCTATTTCCACCTTCTAAACACAGTTCTCACTTGGAAATAAAGGTCACAGAAGTAAATATTTAGGAAAAGACAATAACATCACATTGGTAATTCCTTAAGTCATGTCATATAACAAAGTGTCTTATATTTTACCTAGTATTTATTAATGCTTTATAAAATTGCTTCAATAAAAGTTTCTCCCATCAAGTGGTATTGAGTTATTAATTTTACAAGGCTATCTAGTAATGTTGTCATATTATTAATTTTACAAGGCCCGAATATAATGTTATTGTCAAAAAGTGTTATGATTCCTCAAAAAATTAAAAATAGAAATGCAGTACCATTCAGCAATTCCACTACTGGGTATTTACCCAAAGAAAATGAAAACACTAATTTGAAAAGTTATGTGCACCCCTATGTCTTTTGAAACATTATTTACATTATTTACAATAACCAAAGTATGGAAGCAACCTCAGTGTCCATCAATAGATGAACAGATAAAGAAGATGTGTGATACAGATACAATGAAATATTCATTCAGCTATAAAAAAAAATGGGATCTTGCCATTTGTGACAACATTGGTAGACCTAGTATTTTGCTAAGTGAAACAATGCAGAGAAAGGCATATACCATATGATTTCACTTCTGCATGGTATCTAAAAAACTAAACTACTAATAGCCTACTAGTGACTGGAAGCCTTACTGATAACATAAATAGTTCATTAATACAGTTTTTTTTTTTTTTTACATTACATGTATTATATACTATATTCTCATAATAAAGCTATATTTTAAAAAGTTATTGAGAAAATACACTAAAATACTGTATCAAAAAAAGTCCATGTGTAAGTAGAGTAGACCTGCACCCTTCAAACCCATGTTGGTCAAGGGTCAGCTGTATATTACAAGTATTCTCATCTAGAATTTTCTTACTTAGAGCTTTCTTATAAAAGGTACCCTCTCATTGAATGTCCAAAATGGGGTCTAATGTAGGGTACTAAGGGGTGCCTGGGTGGCTTAGTTGGTTAAGTGACTGCCTTCAGCTTAGCTCATGATTCCTCTGTCCTGGGATAGAGCCCCATTGCAGGTTGTCTGCTAAGTGGGGAATCTGCTGTTTCCTCCCCCTCTGCCTCTTCTCCCACTCGTGCTCTCTATATCTCATTCTGTCTCAAATAAATAAATCAATAAAATTGCTGATATAAACCTTGGGCTGCAGATGCCTCTTTGGATCAATATATTTATATCTTTGGGGTAAATCCATAGTGGTGCAATTGCTGGGTCATTGGGTAACTCTATTTTCAGCTCCTTGAGGAACCACCATACTGTTTTCCAGAGTGCCTGCACCAGTTTACATTCCCACCAACAGTGTAAGAGGCTTCTGCTTTCTCTGCATGCCTGACAACATCTGTTGTTTCCTGACTTGTTCATTTTAGCCATTCTGACAGGTGTGAGGTGATATCTCATTGTGCTTTTGATTTATATTTATTTCCCTGATGCCAAGTGATGCTGAGCATTTTTTCATATCTGTTGCCCATTTGTGTGTCTTCTTTGAGAAATGTCTGTTCATTTCTTCTACCCATTTCTTGACTGGATTGTTCTTTGGGTGTTGAGTTTGATAAGTCTTTATAGATTTTGGATACTCGCCCCTTATCTGATATGTCAATTACAAATACCATTTTCCATTCTGTAGGTCATCTTTTAGTGTTGTCAGTTGTTTCCTTTGCTATGCAAAACCTTTTTATCTTGATGAAGTCTTTGTTTCCCTTGCTTTTGGAGACGTGTCTAGCAAGAAGTTGCTTTGGCCAAAGCCAGAGAGAATACAACCTGTGTTCTCTTCTAGGATTTTGATGGGTTCCTGTCTCACATTTAGGTCTTACATCCATTTTGAATCTTATTTTTTTTGTGTGTGGTGTAACAAGATGGTCCAGTTTCATTCTCCTGTTTGTGGCTGTCCAGTTTTCCCAACACCATTTGTTGGAATGACTGTCTTTTGTTCCATTGGACATTCTTTTCTGCTTTGCCACAGATTAGTTGACCATAGAGTTGAGGGTCCATTTCTGGGCTCTTTGATCTATGCGTGTGTATTTGTGGCAATACCATACCGTCTTGATGATGACAGCTTGGTCATAGAGCTTGAAGTCTGGAATTGTGATGCCACCAGCTTTGGTGAGCTTTTTCAACATTCCTTTGGCCATTTGGGATCTTTTCTGGTTCCATACAAATTTTAGGAATATTTGTACCAGCTCTGAAAAAATGTTGATGGTATTTTGATAGGGATTGTGTTGAATGTATAGATTGCTCTGGGAAGCATAGACATTTTCACAGTGTTTGTTCTTCCAGTCTATGAGCATGGAAGGTTTTTGCCATTTCTTTGGGTCTTCCTCAGTTTCTCTCATGAGTGTTCTATAGTTTTCAGGGTACCAATCCCTTGCCTCTTTGTTTGGGTTTATTCCTAGGTATCTTAATGGTTTTTGGTGCAATTGTAAGTGGCTTTGACTCCTTAATTTCTCTTTCTTCTATCTCATTGTCGGTGTATAGAAATGCAACTGATTTCTGTGCTGCCACTTTGCTGAATTCCTGTAGAACTTCTAACAATTTTTGGATGGAGTCTTTTGAGTTTTCCATGTAGAGTATCACATAATCTGTGAGGAGTGAGAGTTTGACTTCTTGCTGATTCAGATGCCTTTATTTCTTTTTGTTGTCTGATTGCCGAGGCTAGGATTTCCAGTACTAGTTGAACAACAGTGGTGAGAGTGGTCATCCCTGCCGTGTCCCTGACCTTAAGGGTAAAGCTCTCAGTTTTTCCCCATTGAAAATGATACTCACTGTGGGCTTTTTGTAGATGGCTTTTATGATATTGAGGTATGTTCCCTCTATCCCTGAACCATGAATAGTTTTAATCAAGAAGGGAAGCTGTACTTTGTCGGGGGTGTTTTTTCTGCATCTATTGAGAGTATCATATGGTTCTTATCCTTTCTTTTATTAATGTATTGTGTCACACTGATTGATTTGCAGATGTTGAACCACACTTGCAGACCAGGAATAAATCCTACTTGGTCACGGTGAATAATCCTTTCAATGTACTGTTGGATCCTGTTGGCTAGTATCTTGGTGAGAATTTTTGCATCCGTGTTCATCAGCAATATTGGCCTGTAATTCTCCTTTTTGTTGGGGTTTTGTCTGGTTTGGGGATCAAGGTAATGCTGGCCTCATAGAAAGAGTTTGGAAGTTTTCCGTCGTTTTTATTTTTTGAGACAGCTTCAGAAGAATAGGTATTAATTCCTTTTTAAATGTTTGGTTGAACTGTCCAGGTTTTTCTCTTACCATTTCTTCCAGATTGCCTAATTTGTTGGCAAATAGTTGTTCATTATACATTCTTAAAATTGTTTGTGTTTCCTTGGTGTTGGTTGTGATCTCTCTTCTTTCATTCATGATTTTATTAATTTCGGTCCTTTCTCTTTTCTTTTTGCCAAGTCTTCTCAGGGGTTTATCGATCTTCTTTCTTCTTTCAAAGAGCCAGCTCCTAATTTTGTTGCTATATTTTACTGTACTTTTGGTTTCTATTCCTTTGCTTTCTGCTCTGGTCATTATTAATTCTCTTTTCCTGCCGGATTTAGGCTTTCTTTGCTGTTGTTTCTCCAGTTCCTGTAGGTGGAAGGTTAGGTTGTGTATTTAGGACCTTTCTTGTTTCTTGAGAAAGGCTTGTATCACTCTATACTTCCCTCTTCAGGACTGCCTTGGCTGCATCCCAAAGATTTTGAGCAGTTGTGTATTCATTTTCCTTTGTTTCCATGAATTCTTTTACTTGTTTGTTAATTTCCTGGTTGACCCATGCATTCTTTAATAGGATGCTCTTTAGCGTCCATGTTTTTTATTTTTTCCCAAATTTCCTCTTGTGATTGAGTTCAATTTTCAAGGACTGTGGTCTGGAAATATGCAGGGAATGATCACAGACTTTTGGTACTGGTTGAGACTTGATTTGTGACCCAGTATGTGATCTCTTTTGGAGAAAGCTCCATGTGCACTGGAGAAGAATGTGTATTCTGTGGCTTTAAGATGGAATGCTCTGAATATATCTGTGAAGTCCATCTGGTCCAGTGTGTCATTCAAAGCCCTTGTGCCCTTGTTGATCTGCTTAGATGACCTGTCCATTGCAGTGAGTGAGGTGTACAAGTCCCCTACTATTTATTGTATCATGCTCGATGTGTTTCTTTAATTTTGTTATTAGTTGGCTTATGTAATTGGCTGCTCCCATGTTAGGGGCATAAATCTTGACAATTGTTAGATCTTCTTTTTGGAGAGACCCTTTAATTATGATAGCGTCCTTCCACATCTCTTATGACGGCCTTTGGCTTAAAATCTAATTTGATAAAAGGATTGCCACCCCAGCTTTCTTTTGATGTCCATTAGCACAGTAAATGGTTTTCCACCCCCTCACTTTCAATCTGGAGGTGTTATTGCGTCTAAAATGAGTCTCTTGCAGACACCATATTGATGGGTCTTGCTTTTTTATCCAATCTGATACCTTGTGTCTTTTGATTGGGGAATGTGGCCCATTCACTTTCAGGCTAACTATCGAAAGATATGAATTGAGTGCCATTGTATTACCTGTAATGTCATTGTTTCTGTATATTGTCTCTATTCCTTTCTGGTCTATGACACTTTGGGTCCCTCTCTTTGCTTGCAGGATTCCCGTTAGTATTTCTTGAAGGGCTGGTGTGGTGGTCACAAATTTTTAAATTTCTGTCTGTCCTGGGAACTCTTTATCTCTCCTTCTACTTTGAATGACAGCCTTGCTGGTAACATATTCTTGGCTGCATATTTTTCTGGTTTAGCACCCTGACTATACCATGCCAGTCCTTTCTGGCATGTCCTGAGCTGCTTTCTGGATTTTCTCTTTGTCTCTGAAATTTGCAAACTTCACTACTATATATCAAGGTGTTGGCCTATTCTTATTGAAATTGAAGGGGGTTCTCTGTGCCTCCTGGATTTGAATGACTTTTTTTTCTTCCCCGGATTATGGAGGTTCTCTGCTGTAATTTCTCAGGTACACCTTCTTCCACACCCACTTTCCTCCTCTTCTGGGATCCCTGTTATTCTAATATTGTTTTGCTTTATGGTATTACTCATCTCTTGAATTCTCCCCTCCCCTTGAATTACTGATCCAGTAATTGTTTACCTCTCTTCTTTTCTCAACTTCTTTATTCTCCATCATTTTGTCTTCTTTGTCACTACTTCTCCTTTCTGTGTCATTTATCCTAGCAGTTAGAGCCTCCAATTTTTAAAATTTGAAATAGCTAATATATATTAGTTAATTATAGCTCAGTAAGTCTGTAAAAGATAAGTAGGGTTTTATTTCTCCATTACCCATTATGTACATGATGAATTTTTTAGAATTTCTATTCAATTAGCTGATATATGATATATGTTTCAGATATAGTGTTCAGTTAACCATCTGTTGTATGTAATACCCAGTGCTCTACACATCACATGCCCTCCTTCATGCCCATCACCCAATTACTCCTACCCCCATCCCACCTCCCCTTCAGCAAACGTCTGTTTCCAATAGTTAAGAGTCTCTCATGATTTGTCTCCCTCTTTGATTTCTTCCATTTAGTTTTCCCACCCTTCCACTATGATTCTATGCACTTTTTCTTATATTCCCCATATGTATGAAACCATATGATAATTGCCGTTCTGTGATTGACTTATTTCACTCAGTATAATACCCTCTGTTTCCATCCACTTCAATGTAAATTGTTGAGTTTATCCTTTTTGATGGCTTTGTAATATTCCATTTGCAATATCCCACATCTTCTTAACCCACTGAGCCACCCAGGCGCCTGGTAGCCACATCTTCTTTATCCATTCATCTGTTGATGGACATTTGGGCTGTTTCCACAGTTAGTCTATTGTGGAGATTGCTTCTATAAACATTGCTGTCCAGGTGCCCCTTCAGATCAGTATGTTTGCATCTTTGGGGAAAATACCTTGCAGTACAATTACTGGGTCATATTTTTAACTTCTTGGAGAACCTCCATACTGTTTCCAGAAGTAGAGCTTCCATTTTTTTTATTGCATCCCCTTAATAACCTTTTGATTTCAACTTGGTAATATTTTTGTTCTTTTATTTCTCCAGAAGGGGATTCTCCAGTGTCCTTTGTGTTTTGTTCAAGCCCAGCTAGTATTTTTATACTTGCTATCCTAAACTCTAATTCTGCCATCTTAGTTATATCCATACTGATTAGGTCACTGACAGTCAGTAGTACCTCCTGTTCTCTTATTTCAGGTGAGTTTTTCCATCTAGTCATTCTGTCTAGAGAAGAATAGAAAATGAAGAGAACAAAATACTAAAATAACAACAACAACCCCAGAGAAATATAATCTCTATAAAGCAAATCTCTATAATCTCTATAAACCAAAATAAATAAATAAATAAAATAAAAATTTAAAAAGTGAAAATATAATCAGATGATGAGAACAGAGCAATACACTAGATTTGGGTATATTTTGGTCTGTTTCTTAGAGGAAACTACATCCCAAAATTGTAAAGAAAGAAAAAATATATATATGCAAAAATAAAGTTAAGCACTATGAAAGGACAGAATGTAACTATAAAAATTACAATTAAAAATGTTTAAAAAACCCGAGTTGATAAAATGAGAAATTCGTTGAAATGGAAAAAGATAAAGAAAATTAAACTTGAAAGTTTAAGGAGCCATGGATTCTATATAGTATTTTCCCCCAGCACTAGAGTTTTGCAGTTGTCTGTGATTCCTTAAACTTGATCTTAGCGGGAAGTTCTTGCTGATTTTCTGGGGGAGGGGCCTGTTGCGCTAATTCTCAGAGGTCCTTGCCCTGATGGTATTGCACTGCCCTTGCCAGGGGTCCAGGCTAATTTAGGGCCTCCAGATTCCTCTTTGTGGCTTTCGTTCCCTGACGGTTTTCCACACTGCTTGAGAGGATTAGAATGAAAATGTGAGCCTCCCAGTGTCCAGCCCTAGAGCTGAAAGCAGGCACCCTCCACTCTTCAGTGTGCCCTCACACAGGAGCTATCAATCACTCTCGTCTCCCTGGTTTCTGTATGCACTCTGTGTACACCCAGCCTTTGAACATTTTTATCTGTGGCTGCATTCATGCCAGTCCTCTGGGGGAAGGAGGAGGTCTTGCCCTGGTTCTTCTGCATGTTTGGCCCTGTTCTGAGAGTGGTTACCCAATGGGCTGGGGTTTGTGATTAATGGAAACACTGAGCTGAAAGCCCCCTCCTCTGCTCTTTGATTGCAGCTGGATTCCCTGCTGAAACTCCTGGGAACTCTCCCATACTCAGGCACCCCATTCTGTGTGACCCTGGGGATCCTGAGTTCAGGCAGTTCTACCTAGGATTCTACCCCACTTCTCCACCTGAGTGCTTTTCAAGCAGGGATGTCCGTCACCGGATTAGACTTATAAAAGTTCCTGTTTGCACACCACTGCTGTATCACTTTCTGATAAGCAGTTTATGCATCCCCCCCAACAGTTTATCTTCCCATGTATCCCCTTCGATTCATTTCTCCATCCCACACCTCCTACCTTGCAGAATGTGGTCACTTTTCTATTTGTAGAATTAGAATAGTTCTTTTCTCAGATCTCAGGTTGAGTTCACAGGTGTTTAGAATGATTTGAAAGCTATCTAGCTGAATTCCAGGGACTGGACAAAACTATGGCCCCCTATGCCTCTGCCATATTCCTCTTCTCCCAGAAATTATATATATTTAATAGACCAATATTACTTGTACTTTTTATCAGATTTATCTAAATAGTGTTACATCTCTTTCTTCCATTACCTAAGATTAAAATAAGTAGGGATTTATTTTATTTATGTGATTATCTTTCTATTTAAGCAATCCCTAACTTAGTTTTAGTCTCTAATAGTGCTATTTTAAGTTCACATTTCATAAGCTATATATAATTCCTACAATTATGTGTCTTGTTTAACTTGAACATTATAAATATTTGACTTATTTCAGATGCAGCAGGAGTTGGAAAAAAATATAACTAGAGAACTAGAAGAAGGTATGTTGCCAAATTTCCGAATTAAGATGGTCATTGATTTCTGAAATATCCTATGAATGGTAAATCCATTGTTTTCTCTTGTTTGTATAACAATAGGTACTATATTAATTTTTTAAATATATATCTAATAAAAATAGAAAACATAAACATAATGAGGAACATACTTATTCCTCATTTAGTCATCGTTTTTCAGACTTAAAGAAAAAATCTCCAAATGTCCATTTATCTGTTATTTCAAGCTGTAATCTTCCTTCACTTCTGCCATCCCTCTGGAACTGTCAACCTGAATATGCGGGCTTTCTTAAATCCTTGTTTCTGCTAATGATATAAAACCAAAATTAAAAAAAGAAAAAAGAAAAAAGCAGTCTTGTCTTAGGTGATACTTAGTTAAGCAATTATGGTTCAAATGGCCTTTACTTGACAGGTGACATTTAAACCTCCAGCCGTTGATTTTGTCATTGATTTACCTTTTGCCATTGGGTAAAATTCCAAGCTCCATACATGGAATAAAAACACCCAAATCAGTTTGGTTCTTGTCAGCTTTTTCAGCCTTCTTTACCACTAACATTTACCCTACTCTGCTGCTTTGCTCTTGCACCTCTTCAGCATTGACTTCTTGCAATTCCACAAGTGTTCTTCCTCACTCTCTGTATATGTTCTTTGTATATGCATCTTCCCTCCACCTGGCATGCTTCTTCCCTGTCCTTCAGATATCAGCTTACATATCCCCTCCACCAAAAAGCAGACAATATTCATAGAAAACAAGGATTTTCCTTCTCTGTGTTCTTCTGTTCAACTCTGAAAATTGCCTGTTTGATTTTTCAGTCTGTCGTACATGATTATTCACGGGTGGGCTCTGTTATCATCTTGTAATGAGAAAAACAGAAGCTCTGATATTTATCCACAATAGCAATTACCTCAGTGGGCAACTGTGAGCAAAATATATTTAAAAGTAATCTTGTATTTTATATTGTAGCTGTATTAGATGTTTTTCATTCCTCATAACACTCATAAGGCTTCAACTTTGTTTTTTTTACTAACATTTAGTTAAGAATGAAGTATTTTAGATAAAGACTGTAATTATTTTCCTTTTCAGGTTTTGCTGTATTGGAATCAGGCTCATCTGGTGGGGCCACCTCTTTAGAATCTACTTTTGAAACACATATAAATTGTGATGACGTACTGAAATCACACAGAGAGTACTCAGAGTTTCTGAAGAAAAAGTATAGCATCTGAAACATAAATAGTAGAAATTTATTTTCTGGATGGTTATAAAACATTTTAATAGTTTCCTATTAAATGGATGATATGCACAAATCTTTCTTAAAGGAAAATATTTTTGGATCATGTGTGTAATGAAAGTTTATATAATATTTTAAGCTATGTTTCTTGGTAGCTAATTAACTTTTAAACAGATTTTTTTAATATGGGAATCATCATTATTGGGTTTTACATGCTTCAGGCTCCAAATGCCAGCTTTCTAAACAGCACCCAACCAACCAAGTTTTCATGAATACTTCAGTCATGTTAATTGATAACTTTTTGGTATTTTCCAATGTTTATTACTACATATGAACCTAGAGATTTAGACAGACATTAATTTTAAGACAGAGAGTCTTAAAATTAGAGGAAAAAAAATAACATTTACCCCAGAACCATTTGCAAGACAATTGTTAAATTATGCCTGATTCCCATAGCATTTATATCCTACAAATCAGTACATTCCACATAACTACTGTACAACCTTTTCAATCAGACAATTCTAAAACAGTTGACCCTTGAATAATTGCAGGGGTTAAGGGCACTGACCATTTGCAGTCAATAATATGTGAATAACTTTTGACTTCCCAGGCACTTGAGTACTAATCTGCTATTGACCAGAAATCTAACTTTTACAAAAACAGTTAATTAGCCTGTGTTTTGTTTGTTATATGTATTCCATATTATATTTTTATAATAAGCTAGAAAAGAAAGTGTTATTAAAATCACAAGGAAGGGGGGACAAAATGGCGGGGAAGTAGGAAGAGGTGTCTTTTCAGCCTGTACCCCAAAGTGAGCTGATTACCTAACAAAGAACTCTAATCACCCATGAAATCAGCCTGAGATCAGAATTATACACGTCTGGATCTCTACAGGGGCAGAAGATGCCAGTGGGCAGATAAAGCTGAGTGGGAAAGTTGGACTGATATGGGAAGATAAACAAAAGGGGGAGGGAGCCACCAGAGGTGACTGGTTGGAAAGTAATACCCCAATCAAGCAAGAGTGCCCTGCATCTGGGATCCAGCATTAACTTAGAGACTGGTTGAAAGCACTCCAAAAGAGCAAGGAATTGTGGGGGGAAATTGTCGGAATCGGGGTTGCTAGGGACAGGGGCTTAAGTCCCCAGTCCCAAGACGGCCTCCACTGGTTCTAAGACAGAGAGAGTGGGGAGGAGAAACCAGCTCTTGGTCCCTAAGCCGCCAGCGCACCTGAGAACCATGGGGTCCATTTCCTGTGAGGAGATGGGAGCCACGCTGGGAGGCAGAATGGGGGAGCCCTGCTATAGAGTCTGAGATACTCCCCTGAGAGAGATACAAAGGCCCAGCCAGTGCTCTTTGATACCCGCCATTGTTTCAGACCAAACTCTCCCCCCAGAGAGGTTCACGGAGGGCCCAGCCAGTGCTCTTTGATATGCGCCATTGTTTCAGACCAAACTCTCCCCCCAGAGAGGTTCGTGGAGGGCCCAGCCTGGTGCTTTAGGACCTGCACCCCATTCTCAGAGCCTGAGACCCATGGTCGACCCACAGTCTCCCCTGAAATTGGTGCGTGCAAGCAAGCCGGGCGCTCTTAGACACAGAAAGACCAGGCACTCCCAGCCTGGGCCAGCGGGAAAATTTCAGTGTGCTATTGCTGCTTGGAACCTCTCTGGTGGTCTGGAGCTGCCCAGACAGCTGCCACTGCCTTGGCTTTGGGTACAAGGAAAAGATCTTATATCCCCAGGGACCGCGACTTGGAACCTGCTCTGCCAGCAGCCAAGGGGGAACTTATTTAGGCTCTGCAGCCAGACTGAGGCTTCTCTCTGAGAGGGAGATCAGGGTACGGTTTGCTTTCCTGTAAAACTACAAAAACCATCAAAAGCAGTCAAAGTGAGAGAAAAAAAAAAGTCCACAAACATAAGAACCGCCAGAGAACAAAACAAAAAAAAAAAAAAAAAAAAAACAGTTTCCTCAGAGCCCACCCCCTTGAGGGCAACGGGAGGACTTAACACAAGGAACAACATTGACTGAAAACCCACTTGGCAGACCCTTCCCCCAGAAAACAAACCAAGAAAGAAAAAAAGAGGGGGGAAATAATACAAGAGAACAACCACTAACTCATAGGAAAACTTTTATTTTTCACTTGTTCCCACTATTCTGGTTCATTTTTTTATACATAGGTAATTTTTTTAAACCTATTTACCATCACAGCGAGCTGTACATCAAATTTCATAATAACCTTATAACCTGAACTTTTTGATACATACACCTATGTTTTCCTTTTGCATTTCTATTTTTTGAATTCTTTTTTTTTAATTTTAGTTTAGCTTAGTCTAGTTTATTCCTTTTTACTTTTATCTTCTAATATTCATACAGAGTTAAACTTCAAAGTAAGTTTGAATCAATACTACCTTTCCCCAATCAATACTACCCCTATAGGTAAACCAATTTTTAATCCCCCTTTATCTTAGGAAAGTTGAGTCCTTCAACAAAGATACAGGATACATCCAGGAATAATCAAAACAAACTTCCTCACACACACTGAGAATTTATAACCACTCTCCCATCTTTTTCTTCCACCAGTGTTTCTGTGTTTTTGTGTTTGTCCTGATAGCATATAAATCTTACACTTGGGGTTCCTTTTGATGAGGTTCTTCCTTTATTTGCATATATATTTTTTTTCTCTTGTCATACACTTGTATCAGTCTTTTTGTTTGTCTGTTTTTGTTTGTCTACTTCATAATTCTTACCTTGGGGCCCATTTATGCTGAACCTTCTCTTTCATCTTCCCTTTATTTTCTGTCTCTCTCTCTCTCTTTTTTTGCTTTTCTTCTTTTTTTTTCTTTTTCTTTTCTTTTGTCTCTCATTTGGGTGGGGAATCTTGATTACTCAGAAGTGTTCCAGGGTGCACCTTGACTGCACCACAGTTGATACATCCAGCTACATCTGTTCAGTCATCTCCCACCAAAATGATTAGGAGGAGGAATGCCCAATAGAAGAAAAATACAGAGGATGGACCTTCTGCAACAGAGCCAACGGCTATCAACATAGACAATATGTCGGAAAGAGAATTGAGGCTAACAATTATCCAGGCAATAGCTAGGTTGGAGAAAGCCATGGATGACCAAACGGAATTGATTAGGGCCAAGCTGAAAGCGATGAGAGATGATGTTCACAATGTTAGGGCGGAGCTTAAAGCTACCAGGGAGGAGGTTCACAATGCTCTCAATGAGTTCCAATCTAATCTAAACTCTCTCAAAGCTAGGGTAACTGAGACAGAAGATAGGAATAGTGATCTGGAGTACAAACAGAGAGAAAGGATCAGGAGGAAGCCTGGAACAAACAGCTTAGAAACCATGAAAACTTCATCAGGGAAATAAATGATGCCATGAAGCGTTCCAACGTCAGAATTATTGGAATCCCTGAAGGGAAGGAGAAAGAAAGAAATCTAGAAGATATAGTGGAACAAGTCCTTCGTGAAAATTTTCCCAATTTCGCGAATGGAACCAGCATTCATGTACTAGACGCTGAACAGTCTCCACCCAAGATTATACATTCCAAAAAAAATCACGACACCTGATAGTCAAATTGAGTAATTATAATTGTAGGTATAATCTCTTGAAAACCGCTAGGTCAAAGAGGCTCCTTACTTACAGAGGGAAACCCATCAGAATAACATCAGACCTGTCCACAGAGACCTGGCAAGCCAGAAAAGGCTGGCAAGATATATACAGGGCACTAAATGAGAACATGCAGCCAAGAATACTTTATCCAGAAAGACTGACATTCAAAATAGATGGAAATATAAAGAGTTTCCAAGACTGGCAATGCTTAAAAGACTATGCAACCACCAAGCCGACACTGCAGAAAATATTAAGGGGGGTTTAATAAAAGAGTAAAAATACTAAGAATAGCATTGAACAGAAATATAGAGACAGTCTACAGAAAGAAAGACTTCAAAGGTAACACAATGTCAATAAAAACATATCTATCAATAATCACTCTCAATGTGAATGGCCTAAAGTGCCCCTAAAACAGCACAGGGTTGCAGATTGGATAAAACGACAGGACCCATCTATATGTTGTCTACAAGAGACCCATTTTGAACCTAAAGATATACCCAGACTGAAAGTGAAGGGATGGAGAAGCATTTTTCATGCCAATGGGCCTCAAAAGAAGGCTGGGGTAGCGATTCTCATATCAGAGAAATTAGACTTCAAACTAAAGACTGTAGTCAGAGATAAAGAAGTACACTACATAATCTTTAAAGGGACTATCCACCAGGATGATCTAACAATTGTAAATATCTATGCTTCCAATATGAGAGCAGCCAATTACTTAAGAAAACTGTTAATCAAGATAAAGAGTCATATTGATATGAATACACTAATCGTAGGAAATCTTTTTTTTCTTTTTTTTAAAGATTTTATTTAATTATTTGACAGAGAGAGATCACAAGTAGGCAGAGAGGCAGGCAGAGAGAGGAGGAAGCAGGCTCCCTGCTGAGCAGAGAGCCCAATGCGGGACTTGATCCCAGGACCCTGAGATCACGACCCGAGCCGAAGGCAGCGGCTCAACCCACTGAGCCACCCAGGCGCCCTAATCGTAGGAAATCTTAACATGCCTCTCTCAGAAATAGACAGATCATCGAAGCAGAAAATCAATAAAGAAACAAGAGCATTGAATGACACATTGGACCAAATGGACCTCACAGATATATGCAGAACATTCCACCCTAAAACAACAGAATACTCATTCTTCTCAAGTGCACATGGAACCTTCTCCAGAATAGACCACATACTGGGTCACAAATCATGACTCAACTGATACCAAAAGACTGAGATGATTCCCTGCGTATTCTCAGATCACAATGCTTTGAAACTGCAGCTCAATCACAAGGAAAAAGTTCAGAAGGAACTCAAACACCTGGAAGCTAAAGGCTACCTTGGTTAAGAATGCTTGCATCAACCAGGAGATCAAAGAAGAACCGAAACAATTCATGGAAACCAATGACAATGAAGACACTTTGGTCCAAAACCTATGGGATACAGCAAAGGCAGTCCTAAGGGGGAAATACATAGCCATCCAAGCCTACCTCAAAAAAACAGAAAATCCAGAATACACCAGCTGTCTCTACACCTTAATTGAAGAATCAACAACAAATCAAACCAACTCCACACATAAGAGGGGAAATCATCAAGATTAGAGCTGAGTTTGATGAGGTAGAAACCAGAGATACAGTAGAACATATCAATGAAACTAGAAGCTGGTTTTTTGAAAGAATCAATAAGATCAATAAACCATTGGCCACACTAATCCAAAAGAAAAGAGAGAAAGCCCAAATTCATAAAATTATGAATGAAAAGGGAGAGATCACTACTAAAATCAAGGAAGTGGAAACAACCATCAGAAGTTATTATCAACAGTTATATGCCAATAAGCTTAGCAACCTAGATGAAATGGATGCATTCCTGGAAAACTATAAACTCCCAAAATTGAACCAGGAAGAAATCGACAACCTGAATAGACTGATATCTAGTAACGAGATTGAAGCAGTGATCAAAAACCTCCCAAAGAAAAAGAGCCCAGGACCTGACGGATTCCCTGGGGAATTCTACCAAACTTTCAAAGAAGAAATAACACCTATTCTCCTGAAGCTGTTTCAAAAAATTGAAGCAGAAGGAAAACTTCCAGACTCTTTCTATGAAGCCAGCATTACCTTGATCCCCAAACCAGGCAAAGACCCTACCAAAAAGGAGAATTTCAGACCAATATCACTGATGAATATGGATGCTAAGATTCTCAACAAGATCCTAGCCAACAGGATCCAACAGCACATTAAAAAGAGTATGCACCATGACGAGGTGGGATTCATCCCTGGGCTACAAGTATGGTTCAACATTCGCAAATCAATCATGTGATAGAACAAATTAATATGAGAAGAAAGAAGAACCACATGGTCCTCTCAATTGATGCAGAAAAAAGCATTTGACAAAATCCAGCATCCGTTCCTGATTAAAACGCTTCAAAGAATAGGAATAGAGGGAACATTCCTGAACCTCATCAAATCTATCTATGAAAGACCCACAGCAAATATCATCCTCAATGGGAAAAAGCTTGCAGCCGTCCCGTTGAGATCAGGAACAAGACAAGGATGCCCACTTTCACCACTCTTGTTCAACATAGTATTAGAAGTCCTCGCAAAAGCAATCAGACAACAAAGAGAAATAAAAGGTATCCAAATTGGCAATGAAGAAGTCAAACTCTCTCTCTTCACAGATGACAGGATTATATGGAAAACCCAAAAGACTCCACCCACAAACTACTAGAACTCATACAGCAATTCAGCAACGTGGCAGGATACAAAGTCAATGTGCAGAAATCAGTGGCTTTCTTATACACTAACAATGAAAATATAAAAAGGGAAATTAGAGAATCTATTCCATTTCCTATAGCACAAAGAACCATAAGATACCTGGGAATAAACCTAACCAAAGAGGTAAAGGATCTGTACTTGAGGAACTACAGAACACTCATGAAAGAAATTGAAGACACAAAAAGATGGAAGACCATTCCATGCTCTTGGATCAGAAGAATAAACATTGTTAAAATGTCTATACTGCCTAGAGCAATCTATACTTTTAATGTCATTCTGATCAAAATTCTACCAGTATTCTTCAAAGAGCTGGAGCAAATAATCCTAAAAATTTGTATGGAATCAGAAGAGACCCCGAATCACTAAGGAAATGTTGAAAAACAAAAATAAAGCTGGGGGCATCATGTTACCTGATTTCAAGCTTTATTACAAAGCTGTGATCACCAAGACAGCATGGTACTAGCATAAAAACAGACAGACAGACCAGTGGAACAGAGTAGAGAGCCCAGCTATGGACCCTCAACTCTATGGTCAATTAATCTTCGACAAAGCAGGAAAAAATATACAGTGGAAAAAAGACAGTCTCTTCAATAAATGGTGCTGGGAAAACAGGACAGCTATATGTAGAAGAATGAAACTCGACCATTCTCTTACACCGTACACAAAGATAAACTCAAAATGGATAAAAGACCTCAATGTGAGACAGGAATCCATCAGAATCCTAGAGGAGAATATAGGCTGTAATCTCTTCTTTATCAGCCACAGCAACTTCTTTCAAGATATGTCTCCAAAGGCAAAGAAAACAAAAGCGAAAATAAACTTTTGGGACTTCATCAAAATCAAAAGCTTCTGCACAGCAAAGGAAACAGTCAACAAAACAAAGAGGCAACCCACGGAATGGGAGAAGATATTTGCAAATGACATTACAGACAAAAGTTTGATATCCAGGATCTATAATGAACTCCTCAAACTCAACACACCTGAAACAGGCAAACATATCAAAAAATGGGCAGAAGATATGAGCAGACACTTCTCCAGTCAAGACATACAAATGGCTATCAGACACATGAAAAAGGGTTCATCATCACCAGCCCTCAGGGAGATCCAAATTAAAACCACATTGAAATTTCACCTTACACCAGTTAGAATGGTCAAAATTAACAAAACAGGAAATAACATGTGTTGGAGAGGATGTGGAGAAAGTGAAACCCTCTTCCACTGTTGGTGGGAATGCAAGTTGGTGCAGCCTCTTTGGAGAACAGTGTGGAGATTCCTCAAGAAATTAAAAATAGAACTTCCCTATGACCCTGCAATTGCACTCCTGGGTATTTACCCCAAAGATACAGATGTCGTGAAAAGAAGGGCCATCTGTACCCCAATGTGTATAGCAACAATGGCCACGGTCGCCAAACTGTGGAAAGAACCAAGATGCCCTTCAACGGATGAATGGATAAGGAAGATGTGGTCCATATACACTATGGAGTATTATTCTTCCATCAGAAAGGATGAATACCCAACTTTTGTAGCAACATGGACGGGACTGGAAGAGATGATGCTGAGTGAAATAAGTCAAGAGGTACCAAATGCTGCTGAGAATGTGGAGGAAAGGAACCCTAATTTATTGTTGGTGGGAATGTAAACTGTTACAGTTACCACTGGAAACCATACGGAGGTTCCTCAAGAAATTAAAAACAGAACTAACATAGGATCCATGAGTCCCACTTCTGGTATATGTACCCAAAGAAAATTCAATTATCTCAAAAAGATATCTATTCTCCTATGTTCACAGCAGTATTCACAACAGCAGTATTCACAACAGCCAAGGTACAGGAAAAAGCCTGTTTTCATTAATGGATGAATGGATAATATATATATATATATATATATATATATATATATATATATATATATATATATGGAATATTAGCCTTTGAATAAAGGAAATCCTACCATTTGCAAGAACATGAATAGATTCGAAGGCATTATGCTAAATAAAGCAAGTGAGAGAAAGACAAATACTGCATGATACCATGTATATGTGGAACCTACAAAAGTTTTTTTTAAGTTGAACTCATATAAAAAGAGCAGAATGGTGGTTGAAGGGGCTGGAGAGTGGGGAAAATGTGTAGAGGTTTGAGAGAAGGACACAAGCTTTTAGTTGCAACATGAATGCAGTTTGAAGATCTAATGTGTAACATGGTGGCTATAGTTGATAATTCTGTGTTGTTTAATTGAAATTTGCTACGAAACTAAAACAACTGTTCTCACTAAATAAATAAATAAGTAAATATGTGGGGGGGCAGAATGTATTAATTAGATTGTGAGAATCCTTTCAATAGTATACATATATCAATCTGTCACACTGCACATTTTATTTTTTTTTAGAGTTTTTGTTTGAATTCTAGTCAGTTAACATGCAGTGCAATATTAATTTCAGGAGTAGAATTCAGTGATTTATCACTTACATAAAACACCCAGCGCTCATCACACCAAGTGCTCTCTTTAATACCCACCATCCATCTAGCTCATCCTCTATGCACCTCCCTCCATCACCACTGTGTTTGTTCTCTATAGTTAAGAGTCTCTTATTGTTTGAGGCACACCTGGGTGGCTCAGTTGGTTAAGCACTTGCCTTTAGCTCCAGTCATGATCTCAGGGTCCTGGGATGGAGCCCCACATTGGGCTCCCTGCCCAGCTGGGAGCCTGCTTCTCCTTGTCCCCTTGCCTCCTCCCCCCTGCTCATGCTCTGTCTCTCTCTCTCAAAGAAATAAATAAAATCTTTAAAAAAAAAATAGAGTCTCTTATGGTTTGGTTCCCTCTCTTCTTTCCCCTCCCATATGTTCATCTGTTTTGTTTCCTAAATTCCACATATGAGTGGAATCACATGGTATGTCTTTTTCTGACTGATTTATTTTGATTATCATAATACACTCTAGTTCCAACCACATCTGTGCAAATGGTAAGATTTTATTCTATTTGATGGCTGAGTAATATTCCATTATACATATATACTACATCTTCTCTATCCATTCATCAGGCAATGGACATAGTTTGACTATTGTTGATAAAGCTGCTATAAACATCAGGAGAACTCTACCTCTTTGAATCTGTAGTTTTGTATCCTTTGGGTAAATAACAAGTAGTACAATTGCTAGATCATAGGGTAGCTCTATTTTTAACTTTCTGAAGAAACTCCATACTGTTTTCCAGAGTAGCTGCACCAGTTTTCATTCCCACCAAAAGTGTAAGGGGTTTCCCCATTCTCCACATCCTTGTCCATTGTTAATTTTAGCCATTCTGGCAGGCATGAGGTGGTATCTCAATATGGTTTTGATTTGCAATTCCCTGATGGAGAATGATCTTGAATATCTTTTCATGTGTCTGTTAGTCATCCAGATGTCTTCTTTGTAAAGGTGTCTATTCATATCTTCCTCCCATTTCTTAGCTGGATTATTTGTTTTCTGGGTGTTTAGTTTGGTAAATTCCTTATAGATTTTAGATACTACCCCTGTATCAGATATGCCATTTGCAAATATCTTCTCCCATTCCATAGGCTGCCTTTTAGTTTCATTGTTTCCTTCACTGTGCACAAGCTTTTTATCTTGGTGAAGTCCCAATAGTTCATTTTTGGTTTTGTTTACCTTGCCTCTGGTGCCAAGGTCAAAGAGGTTCCTGCCTATGTTCTCCGCCAGGAGTTTGATGGTTTCCTATTTCACATTTCAGTCCTTCAACCATTTTGAATTAACTTTTATGTATGGTGTAAGAAAGTGCTCCAGTTTCATTCTTCTGCATGTTGTTATCCAGTTTTTCCAAGCCATTTGTTGAATATCCATTGGATATTCTTTCCGGCATTATTTAAGATTAGTTCACCATGTAGTTGGGGATCCATTTCCAGGTTATCTCTTCTGTTCTATTGATCTACATATCTGTTTTTGTGCCTGTAGTATACGGTCTTGATGACTACAGCTCTGTAATGTAGCTTGATATCTAGAATCACAATGCCTTCAGTTTTGCTTTTCCTTGTTCAGGAGTGCTTTGGTTACTCAAGGTCTTTTGTAGTTTCATATGAATTTTAAGATTATTTGTTCTAGTTCTATGAAAAACACAGGTGGTATTTTGATAGGGATTGTGTTAAATGTGTAGATTGCTTTTGGTAGCATAGACATTTTAACAACATTGTTTCCAATCCATGAGCATGGAAAGTTTTTCCAATTATTTTTGTCTTCTTCAATTTAATTCATAAGTTTTCTGTAATTTTCTGTGTACAGTCTCTAGTTTTCTGTATACAGTCTGTAGTTTTCTGAACACAGACCTTTTCCCTCTTTGTTTAGATTTATTCCTAAGTATCTATTTTTTATGCAATTGCAAATGGTATCAATTCCTTAATTTCTTTTTCTGCTGCTTTATTGGTGTATAGAAATATAACAGGTTTCTGTATATTGATTTTATGTCCTGTGACTTTGCTGAATTCATGTATTAGTTATAGCAAATTTTTTTGGTGGAGTCTTTTCGGTTTTCTTTTTTTCAGATTTTATTTATTTATTTGACAGACAGAGATCACAAGTAGACAGAGAGGCAGGCAGAGAGAGAGGAGGAAGCAAGTTCCCTGCTGAGCAGAGAGCCTGATGTGGGGCTCGATCCCAGGACTCTGGGATCATGACCTGAGTCAAAGGCAGAGGCTTTAACCCACTGAGCCACCCATGCGCCCCTCTTTCAGATTTTCTACATAGGGTATCATGTAATCTTCAAATAGTGAAGCTTGATTTCTTCCTTGACAATTTGGATGCATTTTATTTCTTTTTGTTGTCTGATTGCTGAGGCTAAGACTGCCAGTACTATGTCAAATAGTAATGGTGAGAGTGAATATCCATCTTGTTCCTGACCATAGGGGGAAAGCTCTCAGTTTTTCCCAGTTCAGGTTGATATTAGCTGAGCGTCTTTCTTATATGACTACTATGATATTGTGGTATGATCCATCTAATATCTACTTCGTTGAGGGTTTTTATAAAGAACAGATGCTGGGGGCGCCTGAGTGGCTCAGTGGGTTAAAGCCTCTGCTTTTGGCTCAGGTCATGATTTCAGGGTCCTGGGATGGAGCCCCGCATTGGGCTCTCTGCTCAGCAGGGAGCCTGCTTCCCCCTCTCTCTCTGCCTGCCTCTCTGCCTACTTGTGATCTCTGTCTGTCAAATAAATAAAATCTAAAAAAAAAAAAAGAACAGATGCTGTATTTTGTCAAGTGTTTTTTTTTTCTGCCTCCATTCAGAGAATCATGTGGTTCTTATCCTTTTATTAATGTGGTGTATTATATTGATTTGTGAATATTGAACCATTCCTGCAACACAGGAATAAACCCACTTGATTATGGTGAACACTTCTTTTAATGTATTATTCAATTTTTTTGCTAGTCATGTTCATCAGAGACACTGGACTGTAGTTCTCCTTTTTAGTGGGGTGTTTGGCTTTCACATTGTACATTTTAAAGATAAAAAAATTTTTTAAAAAGAACAAAAATGTAGTCATTCCCATTGTCTGCTTAGTGGTCCCTACCCTTAACCTTTATTTCTTTTTAAAAGCAGATCCTCAGGCACCTGGGTGGCTAGTCTTGAGCACCTGCCTTCAGCTCAGGTCATGATCCCAGGGTCCTGGGATCAAGTCCCACAACAGGCTCCGCATTCTGTGGGAAGCCCCACTTCTTCTCCCACTCCTCCTGCTGTGTTCCCTCTCTCACTGTGTCTCTGTCAAATAAATATATAAAATCTTAAAAAAAACCCTCAGTTAATGAACTAAAAAAAACATATTCTCAAATAATGAAAAACTAATTATTTTAATAGATTTTTTAAAAACCCAAAGAAAATGTATTTTAAAATACAATTACCCCAATTTAAATTCCTATTCATAGGTCAGACAGTAGCCTGGATACATCAGAGTGACAACTAGGAAAATGGAAGAAATAATTGAGAATATAAGGAGAAAGACCAAAAACAACCGTGGAAACATGAAAAAGAGGTTAAGAGATATGAAGTTTAGATTAAGTCTAAATATCTTTTGAGACACCAAATCATAGATTCAAAAAGCCAAATGAAATTTATCATGTTGTTAGACAGGATACAGTATATCATAAATTTTTGTTGTACTGTTCAATGATTTATTAGTTGCACATAACAGCCAGTGCTCATCCCAACACATGCCCGCCTTAATACCAATCACCCAGTTTTTCCCTCGTTTGTTTCCCGGAGTCCAGAGTCTCTCATGGTTTGTCTCCCTCTCTGATTTCATCCCATTCCATTTTCCCTCCCTTCCCTGTGGTCCTCAACTCTATTCTTTATCTTCCACATATGAGTGAAACCATATGGTAATTGTCTTTCTCTGCCTGACTGATTTCACTTAGCACAATCCCCTCCAGTTCCATGTCAATGCAAAAGTAGGTATTCATCCTTTCTGATGGCTGAGTAATAGTCCATTGTATATATAAACCACATCTTTATCCATTCATCTGTTGAAGGGCATCATGGTTCCTTCCACTGTTTGGCTCTTATGGACATTGCAGTTATGAACATTGGGGTGCTGTGCCCCTTCATTTTTCTACATCCTTATCTTTGGGGTAAAGACTTGGTGGTGCAATTGGTGGGTCACAGGGTAGCTCTACTTTAAACGTCTTGAGGAACCTCCACACTGTTTTCCAGAGTGGCTGTACCAGCTTGCATTTCCACCAACAGCACAAGAGGATTCCCCTTTCTCCATAACCTCACCAACACTTGTTTCCTATCTTGTTAATTCTGGCCATTCTAACCGGTGTAAGGTGGCATCTCATTGTGGTTTTTGATATGAATTTCCCTGATGGCTAGTGAAGTTGAATATTTTTTCATGTGTCTGTTAGCCATTTGGATGTCTTCTTTGCAGAAGTGTCTGTTCATGTCTTCTGCTCATTTCTTGACTGGATTGTTTGGTTTTTGGGTGTTGAATTTGAGAAGTTCTTTATAGATCTAGGATATCAGCCCTTAATCCAAAATGCCATTTGCAAAGATCTTCTCCCATTCTGTGGATTGTCTCTTAGTTTTGTTGACTGTTTTCTTTGCTGTGCAAAAAGTTATCTTGGTGCAAGTCCCAAAAGTGCATTTTGCTTCTGTTTCCCCTACCTTTAGAGAGGCATCTTGAAAGAAGTTGTGGCCAGTGTCAAAGAGGTTACTGCCTATGTTCTCCTCTAGGATTTTGGTGGATTCCTGTCTCATGTTGAGGTCTTTCATCCATTTTATCCTTGTGTACGCTGTAAGAGAATGGTCTAATTTCATTCTTCTGCATGTTGTTGTAGAGTTTTCCCAGCACCATTTATTGAAGAAAATATCTTTTTTCCATTGGATGTTCTTTCTTGCTTTGTCGAAGATTAGTTGATCATAAAGTCCATTTCTTGGCTCTCTATTCTTCTCTTTTGAGCTGTGTGTCTGCTTTTGTGCCAATACCATACTGTCTTGATGACAATGGCTTTGTAATATAGCTTGAAGTCAGGCATTGTGATGCCTCAGTTTTGGTTTTCTTTTTCAACATTCCTTTGACTATTTGGGTTTTTTTCTGGTTCCACACAGATTTTAGAATTATTTGTTTTAGCTCTGTGAAAAATGTGTATGATATTTTGATAGGGATTGTATTGAAAGTGTAAATTGTGCTCTGGGAAGCACAAACATTTTAAAGATGTTTGTTCTTCCAATCCATGAGTATAGGATGTGATTTCATCTCCTCAATTTCCTTCAAAAATGTTCTGTAGTTTCTAGAGTATAGATCCTTTGCCTCTTTGGTTAGGCTTATTCCTAGGTATATCATGGTTTTTGGAGCTGTTTTAAATGAAATTCTAATTGGATCATTATTAAGATAAATAATAAGACACCCAAATCTAGACACATAAGAGCATACCTGCAGTAAACAAACAAAAAAAAATTTTCCCCATAAGTAAAATCTTTAAAGTAACCAAAAATTGTGGGAAAAAGGAGCAGAGTGGGGAATAGATTATGTGCAAAGGAGAAACAGGTAGACACCTGATTTCTAAAGAGCAATTATGAAAGACAAAGGGCAGTGTAATGACATTTTCTGTATGATTAAAGAAAATAACTATTCACCTAGGATTTTCTATGTAGTGAAAATGTATATTGAAACTAAGAGGAAATAAAGACATATACTTATTTTTAAAAATATTTTATTCATTTGTAAGAGAATGAGAGAAGAAAAGAGAAAGAGGGAGCACAAGTGGTGGGGAGGGGTAGTCAGAGAGGAAGAAGACTCCAGGCTGAGCAGTGGGCCTGAAGTGGGGCTCAAACCCAGGACACTGAGATCATGACTTGAGCCAAAGCCAGACATTTAATCAACTGAGCCATCCAGATGCCCAATAAAGACATTTTTAAGCAGAGGTTCATTACCTGGCAGTTCTCATTATGAAAATTTTAAAGTATGTATATGATGTATGTACCTAAAGTATGTACATAAAGTATGTATATAATCCCAAATAGAAATTCTGAGATGTAAGAAAAAAGAAAAAAACTAAATACATAGTTCAACTTAAATGAACATTGAGAGTATCATATAAAAGTTATAAAAATGGTCGATTATTTTTTAAAGATACAAGACAGAAAACACAAAGCAACAATACACATAAGTTTGAAGCCAAGTAAATTGAGTTAAATGTATTCAAAATTCCTTGTATTAACATTATCCATGGACAGGAGAAATTCCTCACTAGGATATTAGCATATCATATCAATAGTAGCAATATATGAAACAAATGAATGAAATCACAATGAAATGAATGAAATTCAGTTTCCCTGAGAAATGCAAGGTTGGTTTAACATGAGCACATAATGTAATTCAACACATTGACAAATTAAAACAATTATCTCAATATATGCAAAAGAAACATTCATTCAACATTCATCCATTATAAAACTTAGAAAACTAGTAGTATAAGGGATTTGTTAATATAATTATAAAATAAAGACCCTCGGTGACCCCATAATAAATGCTCTTTGGTGTTCTCACCTTTTATAATCCTTTTCCCTTAAGTGTAGCCAAGATCTGTGACTTGACTCTAGTCATCAGAACATGGCAACTGTAAAGAAATCTTGCAGATATAATTAATTGTTAATTTTGAGTTAATCAAAAAGGGATTTTTCTATGTAAGCCTGATTCAAGCAGGTGAAATCCTTAAAAGACCACTGAGCCCTCTCTGCAGGGGAATTCTCATTACTGGCCTCACGAGTTAAAAAGCCATATTGGAGAGGTCTACCTGGCAAAGAACAAGGAACAGCCTTGCTACAGACTGAATATTTCTGTCCCCCCAGCTCCCAAATTAGTGTGTTAAATCTTAGTGTTCAATGTAATTGTATTTAGAGGTGGAGACTTTGGGAAATGATTACTCGTGAAGGTGGAACCCTCATGAATGGGATTAGTGCACTCATAAAGGAGTCCTGAGAGAGCTCCCTCGGCCCTGTGCAGTACAAAGAAACAGGAGGAAGGCCACCATCCATGAACCAGGAAACAGGCCCTCACTGGACACTGAATCTGCTACTGCCTTGAATTTGGACTTCCCAGCCTCCAGAACTGTGAGAAACAATGTCATAAGATAGTTTAGCAAGATAGGTGAATCTAAGCTCAATATGCAAAATAATTTTATTTCTATAACATAGCAACAGGAAATGAAATTGACTTTTTAAAATAATATTTATAATAGGATCAAAAGTATTAAATAACTGGGAATAAATCTAAAAAATATCTGCAAGATCCTTATAGGAAATATTTTAAACATTGAGAGTTAATCAATTAAAATAGTATTTGGAAAACTCAGTATTATTAGAGAGAAAACACAAGCAGGGGGAGCAGCAGGCAGAGGGAGAAGCAGGCTCCTCAGTGAGCTCAGAGCTCGATGCAAGACTCAATCTCAGAACCCTGGGATCATGATCTGAACCACCCAGGCATCCCTAATCTCAATTTTATCATAAGGAAACATAAGAAAAACCTGCACTGAAAGACATTCTACATTACTGGAATTAACACTTCAAAAAATTAAATGTCATGAAAATCTGGGAAAGACTGACTAAGGAACTGTTCAAAACTGAAAGAGACTAAGAGACACAACATCGGAAGTAAATACATGGCTCTGAACGGGACCTTCCTTGCTGTAAAGGATATTACAGACAAGTGACAAAAGTTAAAAGAGCATGAGAATTAAATGATTAAATGATAGAACATAAAGAATGCTTAGGTGGCTCAGTCAGCTAAGCAACTTCCTTGGGCTCACGTCATGATCCCAGGGTCCTGGGATGGTGTTCTGTATCAGTCTCTGTTTTCAGCAAGGAGCTCGCTTCTCCATCTCCCTTTGCCTGCCATTCTGCCTACTTGCACTCTGTCTCTCTCTCTGTCAAATAAATAAATAAAATCTTAAAAATTGTATAGTTAACACAGTTTGAATGGGTGGAGCTATATGTAGATTTTTTCAATAAATACATGACAGTATTGTCAGTGTATTTTCTCTTCCTTATGATTTTTTTCTTTTTTTATTAAATTATTTATTTTAAGAAAAACAGTATTCATTATTTTTTCACCACACCCAGTGCTCCATGCAATCCGTGCCCTCTCCAATATCCACCACCTGGTACCCCAACCTTCCATCCCCCCGCCACTTCAAACCCCTCAGATTGTTTTTCAGAGTCCATAGTCTCTCATGATTCACCTCCCCTTCCGATTTACCCCAACTCCCTTCTCCTCTCTAACACCCCTTGTCCTCCATGCTATTTGTTATGCTCCACAAATAAGTGAAACCATATGATAATTGACTCTCTCTGCTTGACTTATTTCACTCAACATAATCTCTTCCAGTCCCATCCATGTTGCTACAGAAGTTGGGTATTCATCCTTTCTGATGGAGGCATAATACTCCATAGTGTATATGGACCACATCTTCCTTATCCATCCGTCCGTTGAAGGGCATCTTGGTTCTTTCCACAGTTTGGCGACCATGGCCATTGCTGCTATACACATTGGGATACAGATGGCCCTTCTTTTCACGACATCTGTATCTTTGGGGTAAATACCCAGTAGTGCAATTGCAGGGTCATAGGGAAGCTCCATTTTTAATTTCTTGAGGAATCTCCACACTGTTTTCCAAAGTGGCTGCACCCACTTGCATTCCCACCAACAGTGGAAGAGGGTTTCCCTTTCTCCACATCCTCTCCAACACATATTGTTTCCTGTCTTACTAATTTTGGCCATTCTAACTGGTGAAAGGTGATATCTTAATGTGGTTTTAATTTGAATCTCCCTGATGGCTAGTGATGATGAACAAGGGCCCTCTTTAATTCCCATCACCTATTTCACCCACTTCCCCACCTACCTCCCCTCTGGTAACGATCAGATTCTTTTCTATATTTAGGAGTCTGTTTCTTGGTTTGTCTGTCTCTCTTTTTTTCCCTCTTTGTTCATTTGTTTTGTTTCTTAAGTTCCAAAAATCATATGGTATTTGTCTTTCTTTGACTGACTTAATTCACTTAGCCTTATACTCTCTAGGTTTTTTTTTTTTTTTTCTGTTTGTTTTTGTTTGTGTTTTTCTTTTTTACATATAATATAGTATTTGCTTCAGGGGTACAGGTCTGTGAATCATCAGTCTTATGTAATTCACAGCACTCACCATAGGACATACCCTCACCCATGTCCATAACTAAGCTACTCTATCCCTCCCCTCCTCCCCCCCCCAGCGAACCTCAGTTTGTTTCCTGAGATTAAGAGTCTCTTATGTTTTGTCTCCCTCCGAGTCCCATCTTGTTTCTTTTTTTTCCCTTCCCACCCCCCATAAACCCCTGCCCTGCCTCTCAAATTTCTCATATCAGATAGATCATATAATAATTCTTTCTCTGATGGGCTAATTTTGCTTAACCTAAACTCTCTAGTTCCATCCACAACATTGTAAATGGCAGGATTTGGGGCTTTTGATGGTTGCATAGTATTCCATTGTATATACCTCATCTTCTTTATCCATTCGTCTGTTGATGGACATCTAGTCTCTTCCCATAGTTTGGCTATTTTGGACATTGCTGCTATAAATATTTGGGTGTGTGTGCCTCTTCAGATCACTACACTTGTACCTTTAGGGTAAATACCCAGTAGTGCAATTGCTGGGTCATAGTATAGCTCTATTTTCAACTTTTTGAGGAATCTCCATGCTGTTTTCCAGAGTGGTTGCACCAGCTTGCATTCCCACCAATAGTGTAGGAGGGTTCCCCTTTCTCCACATCCTCCCAATGTCTGTCATTTCTTGACTTGTTAATTTTAGCCATTCTGACTAAATGAGGTGGTACCTCATTGTGGTTTTGATTTGTATTTCCCTGATGCTGAGCAACTAAAAAAAAAAGATAATTGATAAGACAAGTTGGTTAAAAAAAAAATAGGAAAGAATGTGAGCAGGCTGGAGACTAAAAAAAAATCCATGCACTAGATTTAAGGTATATTTTGATCTGTTAGAAGAAACTGTATCCCTGAAGAAAGAAAAGCCTATATGTATACAAAAAGTAAGGTTAAATACAACGAAGGGATAGAATATAACAATGAAAATTTAAAAAGATTTTTAAAAAAGGTATAGATAAGATAGAATAGTTAAAAAGTTTAAAATAGGAAAGAGGAACAATTTTAAAAACTGAATAAGAAGAAAATAAAATGAAAAATATTTAACTTTGAAAGATTAAAGAATCATGGAGGAAAATCCATGAATTCTATGTGTTGCATTCCAGATTTCTGCAGTTCTCACTGATCTGTTAACATGGTCTTGGCTGGATTTTCTTGCTGATCTTCTGCGGGAGGGGCCTGTAGCCAGGATTCTCAAATATCTTTGCCCAAGCCGGAATTGCACTGCCTTTGCCAGGGGCCAGGCTAACTAATCTGCACAATTTTGGTCTCGGGAGATTTTGTTCCCCGAATGCTTTCTGTAGAGCTCTGGAGGACAGGAATAATGATACCAGTCTCCCAATCTCTGGCTGGAGGAACCAAGAGCTCAGGGTCCCACTCCTCAGTGTGCCCTGAGAGAAAAGCAGTCAATCTCTCATATCTCTCTGGTCTCCAACCTGTGTCCAAGCATTTCTATCTCTGACGCAGGGCTTTGTTTGGAGTCTCCAAACCCAGCAGATTCCTGCCATCCTGTTCCTCCCAGAAGAGGAAGGTGAGTCTCTCTGGGTCAGCGACTTGTGGGGTCCATGCTCTTTGAGATCACAGTTTAAGGTAACCCCAAGCTGAGAGCCCCCTCCTTGGCTTCATCTCTGCTGCCAGCTTCCCTGCTCTGATACCTTGGAGCTCTGCCACACTCAGACACCCCTGTTCTTTCTGTGACCACACTGTTCCTGCGAGGGCTCTAACTCCTGCTTAACCTCTGGAGTGAGGTCCCTCAGTGGAGCCAACTTCTAAAAGTTCTGATTTTGTGCTCTGTTGCTCCACCGTTTGTTGGGAGCCAGCCCCTCCCCCCACAGTCTATTCCTGTATATTGCCTCAGATTCACTTCTCCATACATCCTAACTTGCAGAAAGTGGTTGCTCTTCTGTTCCTAGAATTGTTGCTCTTCTTCTATTCGATCTCCTGTTGAGTTTGTAGGTGTTCAGAATGGTTTGATAACTATCTAACTGAACTCCTGGGACCTGATGATTTTAGGTCTCCTCCTCCTCTGTCATCTTGTTTCTTCTCCCTCTATACACCCTTATACTCTCTAGTTTTAACCACGTTTGTTCTTTTTTTTATGGCTGAAAAATATTCCATTTTATATATACCACATCTTCTTTATCCATTCCTCTATCAATGGTCACTTGGGTTGCTTCCATATCTTGGCTATTGTTAAGTAATTCTGCAGTAAATATAAGGGTGCATGGTCCCTTTGAGTTAGTGTTTTTGTAATCTTTGGTTAAAAACTCAGTAGTGCAAAAACAAAAACAAGAACAACCCCCCCCCCCCAAAAAAAACAAACCCCAGTAGCGCAATTACTAGATTGTGGCATATTTCTATTTTTAACTTTTTGAGGAACCTCCATAGTGTTTTCCACAGTGGCTGTACCAGTTTGAATTCCTACCACCAACATTGCAAGACTTCCTTTTTTTCCACATCCTCACCACTCCTGATATCTGGTGTTTTTTTTATCTTGGCCATTCTGACAGGTATGAGGTGATATCTCATTGTAGTTTTGATTCACATTTCCCTGATGATATATGATAATGAGCATCTTTTCAAATGTGTGTGTTGATCATCTGTAAGTCTTCTCTGGACAAATGTCTGTGTCTTCTGCACATTTTAAAATAGCAGCAATGTCCACAATAGCCAAACTATGGAAAGAACCTAGATGTCCATCAACAGATGAATGGATCAAGAAGATGTGGTATATATACACAATGGAATACTATGCACCATCAAAAGAAATGAAATCTTGCCATTTATGACAACATGGATGGAACTAGAGCGTATCATGCTTAGCGAAATAAGTCAAGTGGAGAAAGACAACTATCATATGATCTCCCTGATATGAGGAAGTGGTGATGCAACATGGGGGCTTAAGTGGGTACGAGAAGAATAAATGAAAGAAAATGGGATTGGGAGGGAGACAAACCATAAGTGACTCTTAATCTCACAAAACAAACTGAGGGTTGCTGGGGGGAGGAGGTTTGGGAGAAAGGGGGGTGAGATTATGGACATTGGGGAGGGTATGTGCTTTGGTGAGTGCTGTGAAGTGTGTAAACCTGGTGATTCACAGACCTGTACCCCTGGGGATAAAAATATATGTTTATAAAAAATAAAAAATTATATAAAAAAATTGATTATTCATTTTGTGTGTGTTCAGCTTTGAAATTTCTTTATAGATTTTGGATTCTAACTCTTTTTTACGTATGTCAACCCTTTATCAGGTGTGTTATTTGTAAATTTCTCCTATTCCATAGTTTGCCATTTAGTTTTGTTGATTGTTTCTGTCACTGCACAAATGCTTTTTATTTTGATGTAGTTCCCATAGTTTATTTTTGCTTTTGTTTCCTTTGTTTCAGGGACCTATCTAGAAAAAAAGTTGCTATAGCCAATGCCAGAGGAATTATTGTCTTTGTTCTTTTCTATGATTTTTGTGGTTTCGGGTCTCACATTTAGGTCTTTAATCCATTTTGAATTTGAATTTATTTTTGTGTATGTTGAAAGAAAGTAGTCTAATTTCATTCTTTTGCATGTTGCTGTCCAGTTTTGGACCCCATTTGTTGAAAGGACTTTTACCCATGGGTATTCTTTCCTGATTTGTCAGAGATAATTTAATTGGCCATATAATTGTGGGTTTATTTCTGTGTTTTCTACTCTGTTCAGTTGATCTCTATGTCTATTTTTGTGCCAATACCATACTGTTTGGATTACTACAGCTTTGTAATATAACTTGCATTTCAGAATTGTGATGCCTCCAGATTTGCTTTCCTTTTTCAGGATTGCTTTAGCTATTTGAGGTCTTTTGTGATCCCATACAAATTTTAAACCTGTTTGTTCTGGTTCTGTGAAAAATCATATTGTGGGTTTTTTTTGATAGGATTGTATTAAATGTGTAGATTGTTTTGGGTATCAAAGGAATTTTAACAATATTTCTTTTTCCAATCCATGAGCATGGACTGTCTTTCCATTTCTTTGTGTCATCCTCAATTTCTTTCATCAGTTCTTTTTATAGTTTTCAGAGTACAAGCTTTTCATCTCTTTGGTTTATTTCTAGGTATCTTATTATTTTCATTGCATTCATGAATGGGATTTAAAAAAAAATTCTCTTTCTGTTGCTTCTTTTTTGGTATATAGAGACACAACAGATTATGGTGCATTAATTTTGTATCCTGCAACTTTACTGAATTTGTTTATCAGTGCTAGCAGCTTTGTGCGGAGTCTTTTTTGTTTTCTACCTACATTATCATGCCATCTCCAAATAGTGAATGTTTTACTTTTCCCTTACCAATTTGGATACCTTTTATATGTTTTTGTTGTCTGATTGCTGTAGGTAGAACTTCCAGTAATATGAAGAATAAAGGTGGTGACTGGACATCCTTGTCATGTTTCATAGCTTGCCTTTTGCTTTTGTTGTGGTTTTCTCTGCTGCATAGAGCTTTTTCTTTTTTAATTTTTTAGAAAAGATTTTTTTTAAGTAATCTCTATACTCAAAATGAGGCTCAAACCTACAAACCCAAGATCAAGAGTTGCATGCTTTACTGACCAAGCCAGCAAGGCACCCTTGCACAGAGTTTTTTAGTGTGATGCTGTCCCATACATGTATTTTTCATTCATTGCCTTTGTTTTTGGTATTAAAAAAAAAAGTCATTGCCAAGACATTAAAGAGTATATAAAATATACTTCTTATATTTTCTTCCATGAATTTTGTTGTTTAAGGTCTTACCTTCAAGTCCTCAATATATTTTGAATTGATTTTTTTTGTGTATGATGAAAGGAGTCTAGTTTATTCTTTTGCATATGGATATATAGTTTCCCAAGTATCATTTTTTTGAAGAGACCATTTTTCCCTATTTTATATTCTTGATGTTTTGTCAAAAGTTAGTTGACTTTAACTGTATGGGTTTATTTCTAGGATCTCTTTTCTGTTTATTTAAATGCCTGCTTTTATGAACAATAGTACACTGTGTGATTACTATAGCTCTATTACTACATATAGTTTAAAATCAGAAAGTATGATGTCTCCAGCTTTGTTCTTTCTCTGGATTGCTTTGGCTATTCACAATCTTTTCACCTCCTTAGTTAAATATATTTTTAAGAATTTTATTGTGTTTGATGTTATTGTTAATGGATTTTTAATTTCTTTTTCAGGTAATTTGTTGTTATTGTATAGAAACACTACTGATATCAGTATGTTGATATTGTATCCTGCAACTTTCCTGAATTTGTTAATTACATCTAACAGTTTTTTGGTGGAATGTTTAGGATTTTCCATATATAAAATCATGTCATCTGCAAATAGACAGAACTTACTTTTTCCTTCTGATTTAGAAAACTTTTAGTTTTTTTTTCCTAGCCTGATTGCACTGAGTTGGTGTGGTAAGAGTGGGCATCCTTGTCTTGTTCCTGATATTAGAGGAAAAGCTGTTAAGCTTTTGTCATTCAGTATGAAGTATGGGTGCTTATCCAGTATGGCTTTTATTATTATGTTGTGGTATGTTTCTTTATCTAGTTTGTTGAGGGCGTTTATCGTGAATGGATGTTGAATTCTGTCAATTGCTTTTTATGAATCTACTGAGATTATCATATGATTTTTATCTTTTATTCTATTAAAGATGTTATTTATTATTATTATTATGTCCTTCTTCTTATGATTGTTCTTATTATTATTATGTTTTTTATTGATTTGTATATATTGAACCATCCCTGTGTCACAAGGATGAATCCTGCCTGATCATAGTGTATGGTACTTTTATTGTGATTTGAATTTTGTTTGCTAATATTTATTGTGAATTTTTCATCTATGTTCAGAGAAGATATTGGTCTGTGGTTTTTTGTCTTGTTTTGTTTTGTTTTCCCTTGTAGTGTCTCTTTTTTTAAAAGATTTTATTTATTTATTTATTTGACAGAGAGAGATCACAAGTAGGCAGAGAGGCAGGCAGAGAGAGAGGAGGGGAAGCAGGTTCCCCGCTGAGCAGAGAGCCCAATGCGGGGCTCAATCCCAGAACCCCGGGACCATGACCTGAGCCGAAGACAGAGGCTTTAACCCACTGAGCCACCCAGGCACCCACCTTGTAGTGTCTTTATCTGGCTTTGGTATCAGGACAATGCTGGACATGGAAAATGAATTTGGGAGTATTCCTTCCTCTTCAGTTTTTTTGGAAGAGTTTGATAAGTATTGATGTTAATGCTTCTTTAATTTTTTTAGCGTTTTCAAATCATTTTAATAACCTAGCAGTGATTCAAAATAGGGAAAGAAAATTCAAACTTGTTCCCTTAAGAGGGAGGCTACCATAACTGCTCTGCACAAGCACGACCAAGGGAAACGATGAAACCGGATTCCAAACAGCAAGGGTGGTAAGAAGGCTTCAAGGCTCACAGTTTGAAGAGCTTGGTTTGGGAAAGTCTCTGAGGGGTAGCAGAAGAAACGTGAAGCTTAAGAGACCCTCAGAGGACAGGGCGCTGTTGCTGGGTCATGAGCACCTTGAAGCATTTCTTGACGGTGATTCGGTGTTGAGAATATTTGTCATCTGGGGAGAACAAAGCAGGATGCGCTGAGCAGGTCTGTTGTCTCATAGGGTCAAGCTTCTTCAGAGTATAGACTTGGTCTCCCTGCTCATTGAGGTAATACTGGAGAAACATGACAACGCTGAAAGGAGATGTTCCCAATGCTTCTTTAATGTTTGGTAGAATTCAACCAATATAATTATCTGGTGCTGGGCTTCTTGTCATTGAGAGGTCTTTGATTAATGATTCAGTGTCTTTACTCATTCTTGGTGTGTTCATATTTTCTATTTCTTCATGATTCAGTCTTTATAGGTTATATGTTTCTATGAATTTATATATTTCTTTTTGGTTTCCGATTATTGCCATATAATGGTTCACAGGGATCTGTTACGATATTTCTATAGTTGTGGTGTCAGTTATGTCTCCTTTTTCATTCTGATTTTATTTAATTGTTTTTTTCTGTTTGAGTAGAGTTAACACAATGTTTCATTAGTTTCAGGTGTACAACGTCATTCAATTTCTCTATATGTTATGCTATGCTCGCCACAAATGTCGCTACCATGTTTTTTTTAAACCACTCAAAAAAGAAAAGATTATTTATTTGAGAGAGAGAGAGAGAGAGGGCACAAGCCAAGAGGGAGGGGCAGAGGGAGAGAGGGAGGGAGATTCCCTGCTGAGAAGGGACCCAATGCAGGTCTCAGTCCCAGGACCCTGAGATCATGATCTGAGGTGAAGACAGAGGCTTAACTGATCAAGTCACTTTGGTGCTCCTGTAGTTTTCATGTTTAACTATACGATGCATAAAATTCTATTTTCCCTATGCTGTGGCTTTTATTTCCATGACTTATTTGTTCCATAGCTAGAAGTTTATATCTTCCACTCCCCTTCATACGTTTTCGCCCATCCCTTCACTCCTACTCCCCTGGCAGCCATCAGGTTATTCTCTGTATTTATAGGTCTAATTCTGCATTTTTTCTGTTTATTCATTTGAGTTTTTTAGATCCCATATTTGTCTTTCTCAGTATGACTTAATTCACTGGGCATATTACCATCCAGGTCCATCCATTTTGTTGTATATGGCAGGATCTCATCCTTTTTAAGGCTGCATAAAAGTCCATTTTTTTCTTTCTTTCTTCCTCCCTCCCTTTCTTTCTTCCTCCCTCCCTTCCTTCCTTCTTCTCTTCTTTCCTCCCTCCCTCCCTCTCTTTCTTTCTTCCTTCCCTCCTTTCTCCCTTCCTTTCTTTTATGTTGTGTTAGTCACCATGCAGTACATCATTAGTTTTGATGTAGTGTCCCATGATGCACTGTTTGTGTATAACACCCATTGTCCTCCTTAATACCCATCACCATCCCCTCACCCTCCTCTCCTCTAAAACCCTCAGTTTGTTCCATTTTCTATTTCTTCCCTATCCATTTGTCTACTGATAGAAATGTAGGTTGCTTTCATATCTTGGCTATTGTCAATAGTGCTGTAATAAATATAGGGATGTATATGTCTGTTCAAAATTAGCATTTTCATTTTCTTGGGTAAATAGTCGTGAAATTCCTGGGTCATATGGTATTTCTATTTTTAATTTTTTGTGGAACCTCCATATTGTTTTCCACAGTGTCTGTAGCAGCGTGCACTCTCACCAACACTGCACAAGAATTCCTTTTTTTTTTTTTTTTTTTCACATCCTTGCCAACACTTGGTATTGCTTGTGGTTTTGATTATAGCAATTCTGACAAGTATAAGATGATATGTCATTGTTATTTTGATTTGCATTTCCCTGATGATGAATGATGTTGAGCATCTTTTCATGATCTTTCGTCATCTGTATGTCTTCTTTGAGAAACTCCTTTTCAAGTCTTTTGCCCATTTTGAAACTGGAATTTTTTTAAGTGTTGAGTTATAGAAGTTCAATATGTATTTTAGATATTAACCGTTTATTGGATATGTCTCTTGGAAACATCTTCTCTTATTCTGTAGGTTGTCTTTTTGTTTTGTTTATGGTTTACTTTGCTGTACAAAAGCTCTTTATTTTGATGTAGTCCCAAAAGTTTATTTTTGCTTTTGTTTCCCTTGCCCTAGGGAACATATCTAAAGCATATCTAAAAAAATGTTGATATGACTGATATCAGAGAAGTTACTGCCTGTGTTCTTTTCTAGGATTTTTATGGATTCAGGTTTCATATCTAGGTATTTAAGCCATTCTGAGTTTATTTTTGTGTATGGTTTTGGAAGGTGGTCCATTTTTATTCTTTTACATGGCTGTCCTGTTTTCCTATACCATTTATTTAAGAGACTGTCTTTTCCCCATTTTGTAGTCTTGCCTCCTTTATCATAGATTAATTGAGCTAATGAGTATAGGCCTATTTCTGAGCTCTCTTCTGTTCCACTGATCTTTTTGTGACAGTACCATAATGTTTTGATTATGGAAATCTGGAATAGTGATATCTCCAGCTTTGTTTTTCTTTCTCAAGATTGCTATGTCTATTTGAGATATTTTGTGACCAAGAAAAAAAAAGAGAAAGGACCCAAATAAACAAAAACAGAAATGGAAGAGGAGAAGTAACAACTGATGCCACATAAATACAAAGTATTATAAGAGAATACTGTGAAAAATAATATGCCAACAAATTGGAAATGGATAAAATCCTAGGAACATATAATCTTCCAAAACTGGATCAGGAAGGAATAGAAGATCATTTCTGATTTTATTTATTTGAGTCTTCTTTCTCTTTTCTTCTAATGTAGCTGAAGTTTTGTTTGGATTTTTTATTCTTATTTTTTTTTTTTTTTGAAAGATTTAATTTATTTTATAGAGAGAGATCACAAGTAGACAGAGAGGCAGGCAGAGAGAGAGAGAGGGAAGCAGGCTCCATGCCAAGCAGAGAGCCTGATGCTGGACTTGATCCCAGGACCCTGAGATCATGACCTGAGCTGAAGGCAGTGGCCCAACCCACTGAGCCACCCAGGAACCCTGTTTTTTTTTTTTTTTTTTTTTTTTTTTTTTTTTTTTTTTTTTTTTTTACAGAGAAAGATGACAAGCAGGCAGAGAGGCAGTCAGAGAGCAGGGGTGGGGGCAGGGGGGACAGGAGCAGACTCCCTGCTGAGCAGAGGGCTGGATGCAAGGCTTGATCCCAGGACCTTAGGATCATGACCTGAGTGGAAGGCAGATGCCTAACCCACTGAGCCACCGAGGTGCCCCTATTTTAGTTTTGTTAATCTTCTTTATTATATTTCTTGTCTCTGTTTTATTTATTTCTGCTCTGGTATTTACTATTGCCCATTTTACCCCAACATTTATTCATTTGTTGGTTTTCTGTCTGGATGGTTTATCTACTATTGAAAATAGGGTATTAAAGTCTTCCACTCTTATGGTATTGTCTGTTTCTCTCTTCATACTTTTTAAAAAAGATTTATTTATTTTTTTAAGATTTTATTTACTTATTTATTTCACAGACAGAGATTACAAGTAGGCAGAGAGGCAGACAGAGAGAGGAGGAAGCAGGCTCCCTGCTGAGCAGACAGCCTGATGCGGGGCTCTATCCCAGGACCTGAGATCATGACCTGAGCTGAAGGCAGAGGCTTTAACCCACTGAGCCACCCAGGTGCCCCAAGATTTATTTATTTTAGAGAGAGAGCATGGGGTAGGGGCAAAGGCAGAGGGGACGGAGGTCTTAAGCAGGCTCTGCATTGAGTACAGAACCTGATGCAGGGCTCCATCTCATGACCCTGATCATGACCTATGCCCAAAACCCAAATCTGGATGCTCTACCAACTGTGCCAGCCAGGTGCCCCTCTCTTCAGATCTAGTAGTATTTGCTTAATATATTTCGGTGCTCTCGTGTTGGATGCATATATGTATTTATGATTGTTATATCTTCTTGATCAGTAGATTCTTGCATCATTCTATGATGGCCTTCTTAGTCTTTTGTTACTATTTTTGGCTTAAAGTCTCTTTTGTCTAATGTAAGTAAAGCTACTCCTGCTCTCTTTTGGTTTCCACTTGCATGGAATATCTTTTTCCATCCATTCACTTTTAGCCTATGTGTATTAAAGCTGAGGTGAGTCTTTTGTAGGAAGCATATATGTGGGTCTTATATATTTTATCTGTTCAGCCACTCTGTGTTTTGTTCCTGGAAGAATTCAGTGCATTTTCATTTACAGTAATTATTGATAGGTAAAGACTTACTTATGCCATCTCATTGTTTCCTAGCTGTTTTATAGTTCCCTTATACTTTTCTTTGTCTTTGACTTCCTTCCTTTCTGAATTGATAATTTTCCATAGTGGAAGCTTTTTTTTTTTTTTAAGATTTTTATTTATTTATTTGATAGACAGAGAGAGATCACAAGTAGGCAGAGAGGCAGGCAGAGAGAGAGGGGGAAGCAGGCTCCCCGCTGAGCAGAGAGTCCGATGTGAGGCTCGATCCCAGGACCCTGAGATCATGACCTGAGCCAAAGGCAGAGGATTAAACCACTGAGCCACCCAGGCACCCCAATAGTGGAAGCTTTGATTCTCTTTTACGTATCATTTGTGAATTTATCATAGGTTTCTGCTTTTTGCTTACCATGGGGATTACAAGAAACTTCTATATGTATAGCAGTCTATTTCATACTGATAACAATTAAACTTCAATCACATGTGAAAACTCTACACTTTTGCTCCCCTTTTGTATTTTTAAGGTCACAGTTTACTTCTTTTTATATTGTGTATCCATTAATAAATCATTGTAGCTGTAGTTTTTAATTTCATTTCATTTTGTTTTTTTAGTGTTCCAAAATTCATGGTTTATACACCATACCCAGTGCTCCAGGCAATACGTAGCTCTAGTTATTTTTAAAAACTTTTGTCCTTTAACTGTTAAACTAGAGTTAAATGGTTAACATACCAGTGTTGCGTATTTATGTGCTTTCATGCTACTAATTATCATACATTCACTTCAGTTTCAAGTACTCCTTTCAGCATTTCTTCTAAGGCAGTTCTAGTGGTAGTGAGCTCCATCAGCTTTTGTTTTTTAGGCTAAGTCTTCATTTTGCCTTCCTTTCTGAAGGCAACTTTGCCAGGTTAAGTATTATTGGTTAGCAGTTTCTTCCTCACAGGATTTTGAATATATCATCCCATTCTCTCCTGGCCTGCAAGGTCCCTGCTCAGAAATCTGCTGTAGCCTTATGCAGCTTACCTTGTATGATAGAGTTTTTTCCTCTTCTTGCTTTTGAAATTTCTTTCTTTGTCTTTGATTTAGTGAGTTACATTATAACACATCTTGTAGATCATTTTGGGTTGAAATTTTGTGGTGACTTATTATTACCTTCATTAACTTGGATCTCCAAATCTCTCCCCCCAGGTTTGGGAAGTTCTCAGCCATTATTTCTTTAACTAAGCTCTTTACCACATTTTTCTCTCCTCCTTCTGGGACTCCAGTGATCCTTACATTGTTTTTTGCTTTGTTTTGTTTTGATGGTGCCCCATAATTTTCATAGGTTTTCTTTATTCTTTTTCATTCTTTTTCCTTTTTGCTCCCCTATTTGGATAATTTCAGTTAATCTCTCTTTTATGTCACTGATTCCTTATGCTGCTTTGTCAAGTCTGATATTGTAGCTCTCTATTGAACTATTCAGTTACTGTATTCTTCAGGTCCAAAATTTCTCCTTGGTGTTTTTAAAAAATGTTCTCTCTTTTCTGAGCTTTCCATTTTTTTCTTGTATTTTGTTGTTAATATGTGTTTTTTTAATAGTTTCCTGAACATCTTTAGAACAACTGTTTTGAATTATTTGTTGTGCAATTGTTGGATCTCCATTTCTTTGGGACCGGTTACAGGACATTTACTCTATTCCTTTGGTGGAGTCATGTTTTCCTAATTTTTTGTTATTCCAATAGCCTTTTGAAGTAGTCACCTGAACTTTATGGCCTGACTTGGGTAATATAGGACGTTGACCTCAGAGGGGGGCATGCTGATGCAGGGCACCAAGTGTGGGGTGTGGGTGGCATGGTTCTCTTTGGCTAAGGCTATGAGAGTCCACAGCATTGACAACACTGTTGTCCTTGGTAAGCCTTGAAGGGATCCATAGTGGTTTCAGCGGCACCTAGGGCCCTCAGTGACACTTCCTGGTACAATGGTTAGGGACTAGGCATGTAGTGGTTGTGGCCAGAACTTGTGGTGGCATACTTGGCTGCAGAGTCCAGATGCAGGTGCCTGTGTCATGTCATGTGTCAGTTGGGCATGTCATGCAGTGGTGAGGTCATGGAAGGCAGCAAAGGACAGGCCCAGCTACAGGCTCCCTGGCATGCACTACTGTGGCTGTTGGGTATTACCATGGGTGTACAGCAATGTAGACTCTTGACAGGATTCAAACCTGGGATGTGTGGGTGCACAGCTGGTGGGGCTAGTGACAGAACACAGGGCCTAGTCCAGGCCCACAAGCAATTACAGAATCCCTGGCTGTTGGTGTGCTCCCCTATGTCTCCACAATCGTACTCCAAGGCCTGAAAGCTTCAGCAGAGGCCAGTGACAATTATCAGGCTTGTCAGGGTTGCAGTGTGCAAGTGCACAGCTAGATAGGCTGGCCCTAAGTGCACACATGTTGGTGGGGTCAGTGTCGGGGGTCTAGACTGGCATCTTACACTTGTGCAACAACAGAGGCCTGGGCTGCCTGCTGGTGCGGTTTCCAGGCTCTTTTCACAGCCAAAGAGGGGAATTAATGGGAAGAGACATTACTTCCATGGAGGCTAAGCTGGCAATTGATTTTTTCACTGGCTAAACCTGCCTGGCTTCTCTGCAGTGGGTCCTTCTATGTGGCTGCTATTAGTAGCTACTGTTTCTTCTTGTTCCTAGTCATCTCTGTATATCTTACTTTTGTTGGTCTCTGGGTGGGGTAAAACTGAATCGGGACCTTTGTGTAGTACCCTGAAAGCCTGGAGAAGCTGGTCACTCACTCTGCTTTTCCTTTTTTGGTAAGTGGAACTCTCTCTGCCTGGGGCCCTTGGCACTGAGCAGTTCCAACTTGAGGGGTGAGATGATGCAGGCAAAATGAAACGTTCTTCTTTTCTTGTGTAATTATTCTCAAGTGTTTTTGCTTTACTATGTTACTAAAATTTTTTAAGAGGACACCTGAGCTCTCCAAGAGCCATTTATATTCATGGATAGCTTTATGATTATTGATCTTTGTGCAGTGATGGAGGTCTCCTATATTGATATTTTGGTGATGTCACTCCCAACTTTCCCAGATTTTTAAATTCACTCCAAAATTTGTGAATCATTGTGCTATATAGTAACAGAGGGAGAAGTCAAGAACCATGTTTTATTGATCCTGAGTTAGCACAATACCTTATATTGACAGTCATTAAAAATTTACATTATTTACTTATTATCACTGTTACCATTATAATTAATTTTGGAAATAAAAGCTATAATATTTTTATTATTTCCTTTATCAAGCTCTAGAAGGCCATACCACAGTCTGAGGAGTCATCAGTGGCATCGCTGTCCATCAAAGTCAGGTAGCTTATCACCAGACCATCTCAGAAGAGCAAGAGAGGCCCCTGAAGAGCATCTATTTGACTCATGTTGACCCATTAAGAGTACAGTACAAGACTCACAGCATGGGGATGTCTGCTGGAGATCCCACTGAAGTGGAGACCTTGGCAAACACCATTGGAAGAAATAAGCAACAGGGGACTCCTGTTCTGAAGGTGGTTCAGTGAAAGGCAGCAGTGGCCACACCGAATCTGCATTGGGAATAGTGGGCCTCATTAAGCTGCACTATGTAAAGATCCTTCCATATTTGCACTATTTAGACAGTGCCAGCAGCATAAACACTAAGAGTTTGAATCTGTCCATTCCAGCAAGACTGGAGGCTTGCAAAGAGTCCCAAGAATTTATCAGGGGAGCTAGGGTTAACAATTTTAGATTTGGGGGGAACCAATGTTCATGTTGTCATTAGATGGTTGAAGCAGTAATCTTACGAAGCTAAATGAAACATTTCTACTGTCTATAGGTTCAAGGAAGTCCCTATAGCTCCCAATGGAAGACATGGCCAAAGAATTTGGATAGATCCTTAATTGGCCATACTTTTATGAAGGTTTTGAAAACAACTCCCATAGGTTATCTAAAGTATTGGTTTGGTCAAAAGAATCTCAAGACTTATTTAAAAATTCTTCAGTTGTAGCACAAAAGTAAAAGGGGAAAGTGCAAAGATCTGAGGTAACAAAGAAATATATTTAAAAAATCAAATATATGGATATATAGTAGAAAATGAAATTGTAAACTAGATCATACAGGGTGCTTTGTAGACTATCTTTAATAATTTGTGTTTTAAGTATGATAGGACATCACTCAAAGATTATTTTAAGATTTTATTTATTTTTATTGAGAGAGAGAGAGAGAGATCATGAGAGCACAAGCAGAAAGGAGAGTAAGAAGCAGGAAGCCAGAAGTGTGGCTCCATCCCAGGACCTTGGGATCATGACTTGAGCTGAAGTTACACTCTTAATTGACTAAGCCACCCAGTCGCCTGTCATTGAAAGATTTTAAGCAATAGAGTGGCATTATCTAAAGTTATGTTTTCAAACTTTGCCTTTTGGAACATAAGGAGGCCAGAATGTAAAGTGAAAGATCTTTTAGAAGACAATTGGAATTTTCCAGGTAAGGTATGTTGATAGCTTGGACTAGGGTAGAGATAAGATATCTTTTCAGGTCTGAGTCAACTAGACAGTGCTAGATTGGACTGGGAGGCCCAGGAAAGGGGGAATCAAAGATGACTCCTAGGTTGGGGCTTGAATAGCTGAATATGTAATGGTATCATTTGCTGAGGTGGTGAGGAATAGAAAGGAACATATTGAAATGGGAAAGGGAAAGAGAAAGGGAGTGTTCCATTAGGGACGTAGGAAATTTGAAATGCTCGATAGACAGCCAGTTGGGGGTGTTGAGTAGTTTGGTCCATGAGACTGGAACTTGGATGAAAGTCTGACCCAGAAATATAAGTCAGTGTCTGTATATGGTCTTCCAAGATATGCAACTAGATGAAGTCATTTGCAGAGAATTTGTATAGGGAAGAGGACCAGAACTGAGCCCTGAATCCCTGAAGCCCTGAAACATTCATTGTTTCGGCAGTAGGGAAGCCAGCCAAGGAGCCAGGAAGAAATTTTCCAAAAGGGAGGAGGAAACCAGGACTATGTGGTGGCAGAAAGACAGTGGGGTCAACATTGAATACAGTTGAGGGCAAGAAAGTCCCCATTGAATCTGGTAACCAGGAGGGCAAAAGCAGTTTCAGTGGCTTGTTGGGGAAAGCTAAGGAGGGACAAGGGAGATGAAGAAGAGACAGTGGGGTTGGAGGCAGGCCCGTGCCTCTCTCCTCTCCTTCAGGACGCTTACAGAAGAGGGAGGGCTGGTTTACCCATCAGTGGAGGGAAGGGAATTTCAAATTATTACTTCAACTGCTTTTCTTACTAGGTGATGGGGAGATGACTCAATTTTTTTTTTAATCCATACATTGATAAACATTGAATGGGGCTGTGTATGTGCATATACCGCATGTTGTACATCATGCTGAGTTCGATTTAGTTTGACCAAATATTCTTTTAACTTTAAAATGTATCTTTATAGACTTCACCATGACAGTAAACATCTATTTAGTGCCTGCTGAGATTTCTTCTAGTTCAGCTAATGCTCTAAATTGAAATTGATCATAGCCCCATCTTGTGAACTTGTTTAGCGAGTGAAGGTACAACTGTGTCCTGTTCTCTGTTCTCTATCACTCTCTCTGGAAGACAGTCAAGGCTTTAGTGAGCTTACTGGCTATCTGGTAAATGAAGACAAATCCAAACATTTGGCCACTTTGCTTTATTTTTGTTTGGCTTATAATTTCAGAGATTCTATGTTAAACCCATAATTTCGTGGGAGAAATAGAGGCTCCTGAGCTAGCGGTGATACAGTGTGAAATCCAGACTCATTCCAATGTCAGGAGGCTGTAGCAGTTTCTAGGAAGTGTCAGAATTCTAATCATCCCTTGGTTTCTGAAGGTAGAAGCAGGAGGTGTGGCCCTTCCATGACACAGTCAGTTAGGGAATTTTCTGATTGTGTAAATGATTGAAACTTTTATAGAAAAATTTTAGAGATTAAAATTAGAAAATAGAAATCATTCACCATCCAATCACTTGAAGACAGTTGTTCTTATCATTTTTGTATATTCTGTTTTGGAGCATAGGATTTTGGTGCTTATTTTTAAAGCCATTGAGATCATTATATAGAGAGAGCTATGTGTTTGATTAAGATTTGAGGGCTTTGAGGTTATGTAGGAAGTTAGAGATAATCTATCCATTTCTGTTTGTGAATCAGGAACACAATGATATTCAGACCGGTTTCTCTAAAGCCAGACCATGAGGATTCATATCCTTAGGAGTTTGCAGTGGCCTATTTTGTGCAGTGAGATTGTAATAAGTTTTTGCTTTCTAACTTCTCATGGACCCTGGCAAACACTTAAAGTCTTAGGCAACCTGAGATTTTGACTTTGATGAGTCACTGTAATTTATGGCCACTCTGACCACAGGGAAGTGGTTGTTTTAGATGTTGGTCTTGAACTAACTGGTGGGTGGTCATGGTGTCTAGCAGGGGCTGGCTTTAGAATTTGAATTACAACAGTTTTATTTTGAATGACACTGGTATTTAATAGCTTTACATGGTCTCACTGCCTGCAGACAGGGGGCCATCAGAACCTCAGTAACAAGTGCATCTGAGGCAAGGATTCACTCAAAAGGACAAGGGCATCTTGATTGGGGATAATTATTTGCTGCTTTTACAATCTGATCTTCAACCAGTACCACAGGCCAAGAATTTAATGCAGCTAAATCATGTGTATGAGCTTGATAACTAGCAAGCAAAGGGCTTGTGCAGGTGTGGGTTGCTGCTGCTCTCCTTTTGTGCTTTTTTTTTTCCCTTTAGATTGTATTTGCTAAGATTTTATTTATCTGACAGATGGAGAGCACAAGCAGGTGGAGCTGCAGGCAGAGGGGAAGGGAGGGGGAGAAGCTGGCCCTCAGCTGAGCAGGGACTCAATCTAAGGACCCTGGGATCCTGACCTGAGCCAAAGGCAAAATGCATAACCAACTGAGCCACCCAGGCGCCCCAGTTAATAGTGTTTGAACTGAATTCAGAGCCAAGGGAGGAATCTATGGAGGGACTAAGCCATGGATATGCATGGTTTATAAAAGCCTTTAAGATTCATTCCCCACTTTGACATCTAGAGCCTGTAACATCTCAAACCCTAGAATGCGCGGTCTCCAGTAGAAATGACACAGGGATTTGTCCCACAAGGCCTCTAGAGGCACACTTCACCAATAGCCCCTTTATTTCAGGAACTTGCTGAAAGTGGTTCTCCTGCTGAAATAGTTCTGGCCATGAACATTCCCTGGGAAGCTGAGTTCACAGACCTAAGATGTTCCATACCAAGGGGCAGTCTCCACTGTGGCTCGGGACTAAAAATACTGGTTCCTGGGAGAGAGTGCAGGCCCTGTCACCACGTGGGAGCCCACACTGATGCAGAAAGATGGCCCTCAAGGGGGAAGTGGAAACTGAATGGGAAGAGCTGCTTCTCAGGGTCTGATGCCAACTGCTTCCCTTGCCAGTTTAAAGGAAAAAAGAGAGAGAGAGAGGATTATCTCAAATGACAATCCCTGAGAAAAGAAATGAGTGACTCCCAGCCCCTACCACATCCTTGTCCCACAAAAGTGGTAAATCTCATAGAATCAAATCTAACCTCTTTTGAGATATTCTCTCAAGAGTTTTAAAAATTGAGATATAAAAGGACTCGCTTACAAAAACCAGGCTCTGAACTGTAGAGAGCAGATGGTTACCAGAGGGGGGATGGGTGGGGGCATGGGTGAAATAGATGAAGGGGATACGAGTACATTTATAAAATTAAAACAAAAAAAGAAAAGAGAGAGTGCACTTATGATGAGCACTGAGTAATGTATGGAAGTGTTGTATCATTATCTTATACACCTGAAACTAATTTAACATTATGTTAATTACACTGGAATTAAAATTAAAAAAATAAAATGTTTGAAATTAAAAATGACTGAGCCACCCAGGCTCCCCAATTAAAAATGAATGAATGAATAAATAAATAAATATAAATAAAATTCATGGTTTAAAAATGCACATATCAGTAATTTTTAGTATATTAACTATCACTATTGCCAGTTTACCATTAACTAAAACCAGTAACAAATTCCAGAATATTTCCATCACACCAAAAAGAAACCCCACATCTATTAGCAGTCAGTCATAGTTCTCTCTACCTCCACCACCTGGTAATCATTAATCTACTTTTTATCTCTACAGATTTGCCAATTCTGGAGAGTTCATATAAATGGAATCATACAGGGTGTAGCCTTTGTGACTGACTTCTTTCACTTCAGCATAATGTTTTCAAAGTTCATCCATACTGTAACATGGAGCAACTCCCATTGGTTTTTTTTAGCAGAATAATTTTTTGTTGCATAGATGAGCCACATTTGTTTATCCATTCATCAGTCGATGGCATTGGATTGTTTACATTTATTTTTAGACATTTATTTATTTATTTATTTGAGAAAAAGAGAGACTGCAGTGGGGAGGTACAGAGGGCAAAGGGGAAGGAGAGAAGCAGACTCCCTGCTGAGCACTGAGCCTAGCTGAGCTCAGTGTAGTGACCCTGAGACCAGGACCTTAGGTGAAAGCAAGAGTTGGGTACTCAACTGAGCCACCCAGGTACCCCTGTATTGTTTGCATTTTTTTTGGATGTTATGCATAATGTTATGAACATTCTTTTTTTTCAAAGATATCATTTATTTATTTGAGAGAGAGAGAGAGAGAGAGAACGAACGAGAGAGAGAGAGAGAGCAGGAGAGGAAAGAGGTCAGCAGGAGTATCACACTCCCCACCGAGCTGTGAGCCCAATGTGGGACTCAATTCTGGTGTTCCAGGATCATGACCTGAGCCAAATGCAGTCGCCCAACAAACTGAGCTACCCAGGGGCCCTGCTATGAACATTCTTGTGCAATCCTAATTGGTTTTTAGGGTCATAATCATGGGCCTCAGACAAACAACATAGGTTGACTAGTAAAGTTGAAAGAAATATTTTTCAGCTCATTTTGAGGTTCTATTATGACTTTCGATGACACTAGGTGCTGAGATTTGGAGCATAATTATGTTTGGGTTAACTATCCTAAGATTTGGGGATTGTTTTATTTTTGTTAATGTGTAGGTATGAAAAACAATTGCTGTGTAATTTTATATGCTTTAGATCCTTCATAGTGAGGCTGCTGAGCTGTGTGGCAAGCAAACAGACACAAAATCTGAGGTCCTGAAGTGCAGCCAGTCTAGAGAAGGACAGTCCAGGCTGCAGCGGCTTAAAGAATGAAGACATGGAAAATTCATCTAACCGAAATTGAGCAAATGAGCAGTTAAAGAGAATGATTACTTAGACTTTAAACTGAAATTGGGGACTTTAATTTTTGGATTCGTAATGCACATGGACAGCAGAATTTTTTCACACTTTACCCCTTTGGGACTTCAACTAAAAGATTTTGGATTTTAATTTTTTAAGATTTATATCTTTTAATTATATCACTGTGAAATTAACAATGGGAGGTTTTTTTAAATTGAATTTAGGAGTATCACGGTATGTTGATATATGATTTTTGGAATATTTTAATTCAATTTGGAATATTTGATTTCATTTTAATGTTTTAGTGCTGTTATCTGACCTCATTGCAGAAACTCTGAGAGGCTACATTGGACCATATAGCTGGGCAAAATTTGGAATAGGAAAAATAGAAAAGAAGTGAGCATTCATGTTTAAATTCAGAACAGCCACTGAGATCATTCAATTAATATACCATTCTGTCCCATTTCAGAGCCTAGAGAAAAATCCAATTCTATTAGCAGTAAGAAAGGTCCTAGAAAGTCCCAGAGAGATCCACAAATGAGTATGGAAGGGCAGTTATTTATTTTCTTATAACAAATATTTTTCTTCACTATGATAACTGCGTATTAGTTCTATGCTAATAATGCCTCATTGACTAATTTTTAGAAGAAAAAAAAAAAAAAAAATCAGAGAACTACATTTAGAATACAATTTTTTAAAAAACACAGCGAAGTTAACTCTTCTATCCAAAGGTAAAGGAAAACTACAAGGAATGATGATTGTATTATCACTTACTCTTCCATCTGGGAAATGGAAATTTTCTTTTGCTGTAGTTTTTAAGCAGTTAGATTACAGAGACATTCAAATGTGAAAAAAATAGTTCTAGATTTTCCTCTCCTAGCTGAATCACTGCTACTTCCACTGCCAGGAGTGTAAAAACAGTGATTGGACTTTGGCCCTTCAGTTTTTTCTTCTTGGGCCAAAGTGGAAGGTAAATTTGGCCATTCTTACAATCATAGGCCTTGAGCCCTTTCCTGCCAGCATGGGAAAGAGGATGGAAACCAGCTATGCTCTTTCTGCCCCTGAGCTTTAGCACTGTGGGTTTTCCAGAATTTTCCCATTTACTGCTACTTTGCATACTCTTCTCTGGAAAAGAAGTCGGTTTTCCATTCCTGACATTATATCTTAATTTGGTGCAAGGTTGTGGTATAAGATTGGACCTTTTGTTTGTTTGTTTGTTTCATCATGAAAGAACTTTTATTTACTGTTTTTATTTTTTAACTTCATGTCATTCACTTTTGAGAGTGATTTTGAAAGGGATTTCAAGAAGGGCACCTGGGTGGCTCAGCTGGTTAAGCACCTGACTCTTGATTTCGGCTCAGGTGGTCATCACATGGGTCGTGATCTCATGGGTTGTGGAATTGGACCCCATGTCAGGCTCCTTGCTCAGTGGGAAGTCTTCTTGAGATTCACTCTCTCCTTCCCTCTCCTTCTGCCCCCCCCTCTTGCATGCCTGCTTGCTCTCTCTCTATTTATTATTAAATAAATAAATTTTAAAGAAAGAGAGAGATTTCAAAAATGTGTGCGTATATGGCCATTTTATCCTGAACTTAGGACACTTAAAAATGTTTCAAATCTCCTTTAAAAAAAGTCTGGAATATTTGTTTAGTTAATGTATGGACACCATGCAAGGTTCTGAAGCAGAATGTCATATACATTAAAAGCCATCTCTGGAATTTTGAAGTTAGAGAAAAATTCTGCAAAATATCCCACGTAGCTGTCTAATTCTTGTAGTGTTAGGAAGCTCACCTACTTTTTTTTTTCTTTTTCAAAGATGATTAAATATTACACAGTCAGAATTTCACATTCTACCTGGCATATGGTGAGTGTTCAACAAATGTTGGCTTTTATTGTTACTACTCTTTAATTTGCTCAGACACATGTGATCATCACACAACAATTTTACCCTATGCTTATGTAATACTTTTTTGCTTTCCTTCACTCTCCCCAACCTGGCTCTTTCATTCTTCACTTTTTTTTCTTTTCTTCTTGCTCTGGTCAGTTCCACAATCATCCTCTACGTCTGCTACTATTTCTATTCTCATTATTCCTGTCAATAACTCCCATCAGGCAAATAGTGCAGATTTTTTTACTTAAAAAAAATTCTACTTATTTATTTGAGAGAGAGAAAGAGAGCACATGAGTGGTGGGGGTTGTTCAAGGGAGAGGGAGAAGCAGGCTCCTGTACTTTATAGAAGCTAGTCCTATAAAGTACAAATGTGTTTCTTTTTTTTTTTTTTTAAGATTTCATTTATTTATTTATTTGACTGAGAGAGACAGCAAGAGCAGGAACACAAGCTGGCAAAGTAGCAGAGGGAGAAGCAGGCTTCCCAAAGAGCAGGGAGCCCGAAGAGGGACTCCATTCCAGGACCCTGGATTCATGACCTGAGCCAAAGGCAGATGCATAATGACTGAGCCACCCAGGCACCTGCAAACATGTTGAGGTATATTATTAAATTTAAACATGAACTATTTAAATTACTGTATCAACTTATACTAGGAGGTCCTATAAGTTTAAATGCAGGCCACCCAAATATTATTGCTTATGGGGATATCCCTTTAGTCTTCATGGACAGATGTGAAGTAGCAGAATGCCTTTACAATGCAAAAGGTCTGCTTCTGCTTTCCATGGCACATTTTGTATTCAAAGTAAGGATGCTTGTTAGTTAGCTCATGGCATTTTCCTTTAGTCTATAAGATGTGCAGCATTTGGGAGGACGTCTTAGCTCATGCTCATCTTATTTCTTTGGTCAACCCAGACATTTCTGGGAAAAGGGATTTTAACACTTTTTATAGCATTATGTTTTCTGGAAGTCAACCTATACTTTCATGGACTCTTAAAAAATCCAGTCATGTGTTGTTTCCAGTGCTTGGAATCATCTCTCAAAGACATTTGCTGATTACCATGTTAATGCCTAAAAAATGTCTTAGAGCTCTTTTCCATGAATGCATTACCTTAACATTCAGAATTAAGATCTGTCTCTGATTCAAAATTCAAAGTATAATCATGGAAACTATTTTTTCCAGGAAATTAGATTTTCCTGGCTGAGATAGCAATAAGTCTGATTGACAAGGAAACTCTCCACATGAACAATTTTCTAAAGGAGGAATAAGAGGTTTTATCTGGGAATTTCAGAACACTGAGAGAAATGATTGTTTAAGGTGGGCCTGATTTTGGCAATGATTCTTTAATATATTGAAAAAGTGAGATAAAATTTTTATTTTTGCTTCTTTGTAACCACAATATGGCACCAGTTTCCTATTTTTAAACGTTTGGCATTGCTATTTTTCATTTTTTTCTTACGTTTTTTAAAGATTACAAGCTGTTTAGGGACATTTGGTTATAACTTTCCCTCAAATACGGGCTCATAGACTATAAGGCTAGAGTTATGGTATTAAATAAGAATTTGAAGGTAGAATAAGGTTTATAATATGCATCACATATGCATGGGATTAATTGGTTTAAATGGTTGAAATCTCAGCCCAAGGGAAGGGAGTTTCTCTGGGGGTTTTGTAAGTGAAAGGGCATTGGGCAACTTAAACTGGGTTACACCACGAGAAGTCAGATGTAAAAGGTCTTGGCCAGGAGTTCCCTGTCTGGTCCAAGGGTATGGCTCAGAGAATATAGGCAGGAGGAGAAGGAGGCTAAGTTCAGCCTCTCTAGTCGAAGGGAGTATGAGTTTGGCAGAGATCAGTGTGCCTAAGCGTGCCTAAAGCAGAAGCAAAAAATAGAAGGCAATTCCACTCACTTTTCAGCTCTGACCTAACTCTGTTAACATATTCTGGTTTAGCAAAGAATGTCAAAAGCTGAAGGGAACCAATGGGGAACCAGCTACCTTCCTGTCATAAATGCTGTTGTAAGGCTGTTGTCTAGCTATAGTTCTAAGACCTTCCTGTCCTCACCGTCCCTTCATTCCCTGTTTTCCTTCTCTTCATAAGTCCAATTCCTTTTGGTTATAAGTTTTAGAAACCCAGTGCAAAGTAGCGTAAAACACAAGGGAATTTATCCACACATGAGACTTAAAAGTTCAGGGTTTGAATAACTTCAAACAGCTGCATATAGATGTTCCACTGTTGGTTCTGTTGTTGTTGATTTCCCCCTGTTGAGGCATGCAGACTGCCCCAGCTGCACTAGACGTTCACGATTTTCATAGCCATCAATCTCAGAAGCCATTAGTTTCTCTCCCAGTATTCCTACAAAGAACCTCATCGATGGGTCTGGGTTGTGTGTCCACTTGGCACAAGAATCATATGGACCACACAAGGTGCAATACTCAAAAGAAAACGTTTATGGACAGATTTTAAATGTAAACCCATGCCCATTATATCGTCCTAAGAAAGTATCTGGATAGTAACATGGCCCCAGGCCAATGTTCCCAATGTAGTTAGAACTAATCTACTAAATGCAGGGAAAACGCACAGCTTATAATTATGGATAAGGACCAGATCTAAGTTTGGAGATCTTCAACCTAGGAGGAAAGTCTCTTAGAGAGAATTAAAGGTTTGATCTGTTGTTACCCTCTAGTATTTCCTGTTCTTTTTAGTCACTTACTTCTCTGGTAAGCGTAATGGTGGGCAGGTTGACTTGAGAAGAATTTCTGGTCTCAGAGTCTCTGAAACTAAAATCAGTCTTTTTTCCCCTCTCCCTCCTTCTATCCCTCCCTCTGTACCTTCCCACCCCATCACCAAATGTGACTGGATTTCCTTTGACCCATTGTATGTAGGACTTGTTCGGAATCCTGGAATGAGACATCCAACAGGAATCTTGGGACTAAAATTTTTGTGTTCAAAGCAGGGAATTGGAGATGTTTCCTTATACTGATGTGTGGTCATGTAATTGTGCCAATAATGAAAGCTCTAGGTGTAGTTACTTTCATTAATTTTCCATCTCAAAAAGTTGTGTAATAAGTGTTCTGTAGTGAGTGTCTGGGAAGATGGCTCTTGCCAAATCTGGAGAATATAAGAAAAGAAGTGTTCTTCTGGGTAAACATTCTTAGTGCCGGGTATTAGAAGCTTTTGTAGAGCTCAACAGAATACTGAGAAGTTTTTAATTATAAGTCATATATTTTAGGTTAAGTTTATTTTATAATGGGTTGACCCATTATATTAACATGATGACTGTGTTTTCTTGTGGAAAACTTGGAAACAGACTTATAATAAAATGTCCCCCTGCCTCCCCCTCACTATGAAAACTAGATTGCTTAGTTTGAAAGAATTGATCATAGTCTTACAATGATAGTTTCTACACTATTTTACACAGCATTCTCAGAGTATTTAACATTTACTCTGACAGCAAAGCTGTGGAAAGGTTCTATCTGAGTGGTATGAACCAAAAACCAGGTAAGAAGCCTGACTTTAAGGGACTAATTTCTACCCTGTTAATTGTCCTATTGGTCTTAAGGAAATGAGATAGACAATCATCCATTTTTAGTGACTAAGAAGGCACAATGTCTGAAACGTTGGCATGTATATTAGAAATTCCTTCATTAGGAATGATGTCCAACATCTTTTCAAGTACCTGTTGGCCATCTGTATGTCTTCTTTGGAAAAATGTCTATTCAGAGCCTCTACTCATTGTAAAATCAGACTGTGTTTTGTTTTGTTTGGCTATTGAGTTGTATGAGATCTTCATGTATTTTTGATATCCGCTCTACTCCAAGTCCTGTTTCTATGTTCCCTTTTCATTGACTGGCACCACCATTCATTTGGACAGGCTAGTTTTTTTTTCACTCATCCTATCGAAGACGTAATTCTATAATTTTTTACTTTCGAAACATCTTTTGAATTCTTCTGTCAGTTTCTACCATAGTCTAAATAACATTTTTTTTTTAATGTGGAATACTGCATTATTAGCCTTAAAAAATGGCTTTCTTGGATGCAATCTGACCTTCACCCTGGCAGAATAACCCTTTCAAATATGAATCTGTTGATACCACCGTTTAGAATTTCCCCTTTACATTGAAGATAAAGACTCAGTTCTAAACATAAGTCACCAGTGCCTATATGATCTGGCTCCTCCCTTACACTCTGGCTTTCTCCGGCACCACCTCCCTCACTCCTCTATGCTCCAACCTCTCTGGCCATGCTCTCTCTTGCCAGAGAGTCTTCTCACATGAGGCTTTTTCTGTCTGGATCACTCTTCTACCTCTCCACTACTTACCAGGTGGATTCCTATCTTTCCGTGATATAAGCTCAAGCTTTAGCTCCTCAAGTCTGCCTTTGTGGACCTGCCTTGCAGCTCTTTCTTGGTGCTTATCACTGATAATTTTTACATTTGCTTCTATTATTGTTGTTGGCCAATAATGCCTGTCTTCCCTACTCAATTCAAGCTCTACAAGGTCATGACTTATGTCTGCCAATCATTAATTCCATAGTCCCAGGCAAGAGAATGTAATAGGAGCCCAATAAATAGTTGGATGAAAGATTTCTTATATTGCTTTACAAACTTACTTTTCTATCTAAAAGAAAGCAGTGTGTGATTACTGTTAGGTTTGGGCTGTCTTGAGCATTGTTGTGAAGTGGTCAGCAGAACCTTCAATGGCATACATGAAAGGGATGTAGCAGGCTCCTAGGTATGTTCTTCCAGAAGAGGTTGTGGATAGAGTAGCCCAATTTCTCAGAAGAATAAATAGATGTTGCTCCCACCTTATTTCCTCTCTAGCCACGTTAAAAAGCAGACTAAATGGAGCAAGTTAACTTAGCACACAGTTTCAGATGAAGTCTCACATTATTCCTGGGATGGGATAGCATTATAGGATTGTCAAGGTGGTCTGAGATTGGCTGTGGACAGTTGCAATTAGTGTTCTTCCATACACATTGGGAAGCATGTCAAAGTTTCCAGAAGTGTTACCCAAAATAAAAATCTTGTTTGCCTACTTAAAAGCTGTTCCCACCTTTTCTGGGGATGTAGAGCCTTTATTGCATTCCAGTGTGTAACCCTAACTCATGTGCCTTGAGAAAGATACAGTATCCAGACCCCAGCAAGAAATTCTAATGGATCTAAGCCAGTAACTGTGACCCGGTTTCCGTGTCAGTTATTGAATCTGAGGCGGGCATGCCACTGCATGTGAGAGGCCTTCGTGTTCTTGGAGAAAAGGCTCTTCTCTTGTTATCAGAGGCACCTGGATAAGCAGCCCCCCCTCCTTCTGCTCAATGATGTTTGTGTGTGAATGGGGTCCTGAGAAGGCTACAGCCAGCTTGTCACGTGGGAACTAGTCTGCAGATGACAGACATGCTGAGCATGGCAGAGAGGCAAAGGTAAAAAGCTCTGAGCTGCAGCCTAGTTCTCCAGACTCCAGCCTCCAGACTGCCACCAACCACCATCTGTCTAAAATGTTTTAATGTAATAATTGTATTCCCCTGCTTTCTTTTTATTTTTTATTTTTTATAAACATATAATCTTTTTTATCCGCAAAGGTACAGGTCTGTAAATCACCAGGTTTACACACTTCACAGCACTCACCATAGCACATACCTCCCTAATATTCATAACCCCACTTCCCTTCTCCCAACTCCCCCTCCCCCCCCAGCAACCCTCAGTTTCTTTTTGTGAGATTAGGAGTCACTTATGTTTTGTCTCCCTCCCAATCCCATCTTGTTTCATTTATTCTTCTCCTAGCCCCTTCCCTGCTTTCTTGTCAGTTTCCTGCTGTAGTATCCATTTGGCCTCTGCCAACCATTTTTTTTTCTGTTATCATCTTTAAATATGGCACCCCCTCTGATCCTCTGCTCCGCTTGTTTCTTGGCATTAAAGTCCTGTCATACAAGATCGCTTGCCATTCCTGACTGCTAAGGCCTGTTATTTCATGACTCTGTCACAGTGTTTATGCTTTGTGTTCCCTGTGGTTTAGAAATCCTATTCTCTGTGATGCCTCCCTTGACTTCTGAGGTAGCATTTATTTTAGCACCAGACCTAGAACCTCTTTTTTTCTTTTCTTTTTAAGATCTTCTTTTACTTGAGAGAGGGAATGCATGCATTCAGAGGAGGAGAAAAGTGGGGGGGGAGGGAAAGAGACGGGAAAGAATCTTCAGCAGACTCCTTGCTGAGAGCTCACAGCCTAATGTTGGGCTTGACCCCATGACTCTGAGATGATGACCTGACCTAAAACCAAAAGTCGAATGCTTAACTGACTGAGCCACCCATTTCTTTTCTTTTCTCTTTTTTTTTTTTTGTTTTTAGACCTAGAATTTCTAACATAATATCAAAATTATTTCAAAAAATTAGTTATTTGTTTATCTCTCCCCAGTAGACTGAAAACATTCTGATCATTGGTTATTTATCTTTACATTTTCACAACCTATACAAGTCCAAGTTTGTAAAAGGTACTCAATAAACATTTAATAAATTAATGAGGCTTTTCCTCTAGTAGAGATAAAGGAGTGTGAACATCAAACCATTGGAACCCTGAGTCCACAGGTGACCTATTGTTTTCAATATTGCTTTCTTACAGAGAGTTTCTTTCTTAATTGACTGATGGAAGGGTAAGTTCCAGGGTTAGTTTCCTTGCCGTTGATTAGGTAATTTATTTTTAACTCTTAGTGTATTCTTCTTATGGTCAACAAAAACTAGAAATTCTAGATTTTTTGACGGGATTTTTCTTGTAAGTGATCATTATATTATTGGGCAGTGTTATTTATATAGTAAGTCAGTACTGATGCCTTGTTTGTGTATTTAGGGGTTCCTGTTGTTGGACAGGGGATCAGATGTTGAAAGTTTGGACAAACTCATGAAAACCAAAAATATACCTGAAGCTCACCAAGATGCATTTAAAACTGGTTTTGCAGAGGGTTTTCTGAATGCTCAAGCCCTAAGGAAAAAACCAATGGTAAGTTGCTTAGACACCATCCATATTGGGGAAGAATACCTAAAAGGAAGTCAGAGTCCTACCTTTAAATGGTTACACATACTTTTTCCAACACATATGTACCTTTTCATTGGTTATATTCCATTATATTTGTAACTTAAGCTGTGTCAAAATGGAAATACCTGTTGACACTCTCCCTTTTCTCAAATGAGAACCAGACTCAAGGACAGAAGCATGAGTTCCTTCATGAGGTTTTTGATAACAGGGTGCTGAAAGGAAATCATGGCAACTATATAAAAGAATGTCAGGTTCCAAAATTGCATATGATGGAATATGATTACCATCAATAACCTAATTCTTGCTTTTCGTCAAGGTGTCATTTGTCATTGTTGTTATTTGATTTAATTATTTTTTTTCTTTTCCTCCTCCAGATTCTCTGAGATGAACTCATCTGATTCTCTTCGTTCTGCTGCTGTTTGGCATTTATGGACTCTTAAAAAATCCATTTTTATCTGGTAAAGGCTCTTTTTATTTATCTGACTTTTATTTTAATCTTTTAAATACTCGACTTTTTTTTCATAGTCTGCCTGAGACAGGAGAGAAGAAGTATTTCCTGTTTTGTTTTTGTTTTTTAAAGATTTTATTTATTTATTTGACAGAGAGAGAGAAAGATCACAAGTAGGCAGAGAGGCAGGCAGAAAGAGCGGGGAAAGCAGTCTCCCTGCTAAGCGGAGAGCCTGATGGCCATGATCTCAGGGCCCTGTGACCATGACTTGAGCCTGATGTGGGGCTTAATCCCAGGACCCTGAGAGCATGACTTGAGCTGAAGGCAAAGGCTTCAGGTGCCCCAGCACCTGGGTGCCCCAGCATTTACTGTTCTGGTGCCACCCGGGTGCCCCAGCATTTACTGTTCTGGTGTCTAGGCCTTTCTTTCCTAAGTCAACACTTCACAGATTGGTTCAAATTGAGGTGATTTTTTGAATTGAAGTAGAAATGTTTTAATCTGTTATGGTTACATGCTAAGTGCATTATTAGGGCTCATTATATTTACATTGCTTTGTGGGTTACAAGAAAAGTTCCTTTAGACACTGTACGAATTTCAAGTTTTATTTTGAGAAAATAATTAATATTTTGTTAATGTTCCAAGGATTATGTTAGAGCAAAAATGTTAGCTTAGTGGTTGGTTTTCCAGACTTCTAGAAAGTTAAACCTGTCCAATTATAAAACTTAAAAATATGTAGAATAATTGTATAATAAGAATACAAACACATACTAATAAATTTATGAAAAATTTATATATAATACATAAGTATATAAAAATTTGGGGCTCCTCGGTGGCTCTGTTGGTTAAGCATCTGCCTTCAGTTCAGGTCATGATCTCAGGGTCCTTTGATAGAGATGTCTGCACCTTCCCCCACTTGTGTGCTTTCTCTCTCCCCATCTCAAATAAAATCTTAAAAAAATATATGTATCTATATATATATATACACACACACATATATATAAATTTAGTATATAATTAAGAATTGCCTCAAGTGATTCTCCTAGTTCTCAGTTTACCAGTCTAAAATGAAGTTGTAATGCCCATCCTAAGTAGTTCCTGTTGCTTTCTCAGCTATTCCGTTTTTACCTCGTGTTTTCTATGTTCTTTATGATTGGTTACCTTGAGAGAAAAAACTGATAACAATTAAAGAATAACAGTTGGTCTGGATCAGGACTTCATCCCAGAACTTGCATGTTACCCCAGATATTTTAAGTTTTTGTGGCATCAAAACTTAGATGAGATTTTAACATCCAGGAATATTCTCTTTTTTTTCTTAAGATTTTATTTATTTGACAGAGAGTGAGTGCAAACATGGGGAGCACCAGGAACAGGGAGAAGCAGGATCCCTATTGAGCAGGGAGCCGGATGTGGGGCTCAGTTTCAGGATCCTGAGGTCATGCTTAACCGACTGAGCCATCCAGGCACCCCCAGAATATTCTTTTTATAGCTAGTCACCTTTTGTCTCCTCATTTTCAAAACACAACCAGTGTAGGGACACCATATGATCGATATTGGAGGGGTGGGGTTAGTTCTGGCTATTGTTTTATGTTTCTTAATTTCTTATATTAAACCAAAATATATATCAAAACATGATGTGGACTGCCTTATAATATCTTATAATGTTCACGTGGTTTGGCTATAAATTTAACTTGCATAACTTATAAAGTCTAACTGTGTAGATCCTTAAATAAACAATGTAGTGGGCTAAAACTGTTAGTATCCAGTGTACATTTGCTCTGCCAACTTGTGTATTCTTGGTATGTTAAGTGTTTTCAGCAAAACTCTAGTTTTGGTCACTGATCTTTTTTTTTTTTTGCATCTAAATTTCTGTCTTAAAGTCAATATTTTTGTCTTTTTCTCAGGAAATTAGAAATTGCTTTATTTACTCACTTACATCTGTTCAGTTGGGAAGTTTAACCAAAGGGGAGAGGTTTTAAGATAGTTTTGTAATAGTTCCCTGTAGTTGATCTGAAGTGTTTTACTGTCTTTCCAAGTTTTCACTGTCATTCTTAATGATGTCATTACTGATATATATCATCTGAGGGCAAGTAATAACAGTTGCTAGAGGAGGAGGCTGCATGAAAAGTGAAATAATCTTTTAAGGTATACACTTAAAAAAATGCTAGTGCTAGCTTTTATATTGGGTTTAAGGCAATGTATCTCGTGGTGTACATCCCTGACCAGTTGTATCAGGATAATTTAGGGTGACGGTTAAAAATGCAAACTGTCCTGGATCTTTTTCTAGAACTACAAACCAGAATTCTAGGCCATGGCCTGGGAACTTGCATTTATACATTTCTCAAGTGATTTTTATGCAGAGTTGAGTTTGAGAATGATTGGTTTAAATTTCTCTTGTTAGATATGATGAGGGAAGAGGGAAATAATTTTTCATTTAAAAATATTTATTTATTTGACAGAGAGAGAGAGAGAGATCACAAGTAGACAGAGAGGCAGGCAGAGGGGGAGGGGAGGCATGCTCCCTTTCTGAGCAGAGAGCCTGATGCGGGGCTCAATCCCAGGACCCTGAGATCATGACCTGAACCGAAGGCAGAGGCTTAACCCACTGAGCCACACAGGTGCCTCAATTTTTTGATTGGAAGGTGTAAAGATGTTATTTAAGGGGTCCCTGGGTGGCTCAGTTGTTAAGTGTCTGCCTTCAGCTCAGGTCATGATCCCAGAGTCCTGGGATGGAGCCCGCATCAGACGCCCTGCTTGGCGGAAGCCTGTTCCTCCTCTCCCACTCCCCCTACTTGTGTTCTCTCTCTTGCTGTGTCTCTCTCTGTCAAATAAATAAAATCTTAAAAAAAAAAAGATGTAACTTTAATGTGAGTCATTTGTTCCTTCAACATGGTCTAGAAATCTGGAAGATGTAGTTTCTTTACTTCACTATGAATTAATGTATGTAAACTTAGATATAATTTTCTGTACTTTCTTACATCTGAATAATAGGGTGGTTGAAATTTTAGGAAACTAACAAATATATAAACAATTATTTTTGTTCTCTTTAGTCTGCTTCCGGACAACAGGGCTTGACTCTGCAGTAGATCCCGTCCAGATGAAAAATGTCACCTTTGAACATATTAAAGGAGTAAGTTAAAAAGTTTACCCTGCACTCTTCAAATATTATCTAATTATATAAGACCAATATTTGATTTTAAAGGTATAAAATAGAAAATATATTTATTGGTCTCTACCTCCAGTTTGAGGCACTAAAACTCTTGTAATTCCCTAAATGACAAGAGTACTAAGTGCATCTTTGCTTCTGCAGTTTGGTCTTTGATGCTGATGTCAGACACAGGGCTTCCTGGGTGATGGCAGTGTCATTTGTATGAGGCCACTCTGGTGGGCTCCTGGATAGGGCTGGACCCTAGAAAAAACGAAGCCGTGATTAGAACCTTGGAAGTTTTAGCTTTGCTGCATATTCTCCAGCCCTCTTTTAGGTATTGGTACAGAAGAAATAAGTCTCTGCTGTCATTTCTAATAGAAACTAAACCATGATATTGCATATGAGGAAAAAATAATAGAGTGTGCTCAAATGTGATGAAGCATTATAGGAAAAATATGGAGCAGCATGAAGAAGACTGGGAGTTTTGAGAGAAAGATCACAATTTTATTTTTATTTATTTATTTATTTATTTTTAATTTTTTTTTAAATTTTATAAACATATATTTTTATCCCCAGGGGTACAGGTCTGTGAATCACCAGGTTTACACACTTCACAGCACTCACCAAAGCACATACCCTCCCCAATGTCCACAATCCCACCCCTTTCTCCCAAACCCCCTCCCCCCAGCAACCCTCAGTTTGTTTTGTGAGATTAAGAGTCACTTATGGTTTGTCTTCCTCCCAATCCCATCTTGTTTCATTGATTCTTCTCCTACCCACTTAAGCCCCCATGTTGCATCACCACTTCCTCATATCAGGGAGATCATATGATAGTTGTCTTTCTCTGCTTGACTTATTTTGCTAAGCATGATATGCTCTAGTTCCATCCATGTTGTCGCAAATGGCAAGATTTCATTTCTTTTGATGGCTGCATAGTATTCCATTGTGTATATATACCACATCTTCTTGATCCATTCATCTGTTGATGGATATCTAGGTTCTTTCCATAGTTTGGCTATTGTGAACATTGCTGCTATAAACATTCGGGTGCACGTGCCTCTTTGGATCACTACGTTTGTATCTTTAGGGTAAATACCCAATAGGGCAATTGCTGGGTCATAGGGTAGTTCTATTTTCAACATTTTGAGGAACCGCCATGCTGTTTTCCAGAGTGGTTGCACCAGCTTGCACTCCCACCAACAGTGTAGTAGGGTTCCCCTTTCTCCGCATCCTCGCCAGCATCTGTCATTTCCTGACTTGTTGATTTTAGCCATTCTGACTGGTGTGAGTTGATATCGCATTGTGGTTTTGATTTGTATTTCCCTGATGCTGAGTGATATGGAGCACATTTTCATGTGTCTGTTGGCCATCTGGATGTCTTCTTTGCAGAAATGTCTGTTCATGTCCTCTGCCCATTTCTTGATTGGATTATTTGTTCTTTGAGTGTTGAGTTTGCTAAGTTCTTTATAGATTCTGGACACTAGTCCTTTATCTGATATGTCATTTGCAAATATCTTCTCCCATTCTGTCAGTTGTCTTTTGATTTTGTTAACTGTTTCCTTTGCTGTGAAAAAAGCTTTTGATCTTGATGAAATCCCAATAGTTCATTTTTGCCCTTGCTTCCCTTGCCTTTGGCGTTGTTCCTAGGAAGATGTTGCTGTGGCTGAGGTCGAAGAGGTTGCTGCCTGTGTTCTCCTCAAGGATTTTGATACAACGGTTCAAAATCTGTGGGATACAACAAAGGCTGTCCTGAGAGGAAAATATATAGTGGTACAACCCTTTATCAAGAAACAAGAAAGGTCTCAGGTACACAACCTAACCCTACACCTAAAGGAGCTGGAGAAATAACAAGAAAGAAACCCTAAGCCCAGCAGGAGAAGAGAAATCACAAAGATTAGAGCAGAAATCAATGAAATAGAAACCAAAAAAACAATAGAACAAATCAACGAAAGTAGGAGCTGGTTCTTTGAAAGAATTAATAAAATTGATAAACCCCTGGCCGAACTTATCAAAAAGAAAAGAGAAAGGACCCAAATAAATAAAATCATGAATGAAAGAGGAGAGATCACAACTAACACCAAAGAAATACAAACTATTATAAGAACATACTATGATCAACTCTACTTCGAACATACTATGATCAACTCTACGGCAATAAATTTGACTATCTGGAAGAAATGGATGCATTCCTAGAAACATATTTATTTATTTTTAAATATTTTATTTATTTATTTGACAGACAAGATCACAAGTAGGCAGAGAGGCAGGAAGAGAGAGAGGAGGAAGCAGGCTCCCTGCTGAGGAAAGAGTCTGATGCAGGGCTCAATCCCAGGACCCTGAGATCATGACCTGAGCCAAAGGCAGATGCTTAACCCACGGAGCCACCGAGGTGCCCTAAAGATCACAATTTTAAATGGGAATATTCAGTGTCTGATTGACTGAGAAGGTGACATTGAGTGACGATTTGAAGATGATGGAGTAAACCATGCATTTTTTTTTTTTTTATGTTTTATTTTTAAGTGACCTCTACACCCAACACGGGGCTCAACTTGAAACCCTCTATGCCCAACATGGGGCTCAGACATGCAACCCTGAGATCAAGAATCACTTGCTCTATTGACTTAGACAGCCAGATGTGCCTAAACCATGTATGTATTTGAGCAAAGGACACTTCTAGCCAGAGGAAGAGAGAGAGCAAAGATCTTGAGAATTAATGTGCCTGACTTGTTTGATCAGTCAAAAGGCTACTTTAATATGGAGTAGAATGAGAGCACCTACTCTTTCCACACTCTATTCCCTGATAGTCGAGGCTGTGAAAAATATTTATGCATAGATAGGGAACAAAGTATCAGGAGTCACTATGATAATTTTATACCAAGTAGTCCTTCCCTTCCCTTGGCAATTTCTTAAAAAAGATACTATTTATTTATTTGACAGAGAGAGAGATCACAGTAGGTAGAGAGGCAGGCAGAGAGAAAGGGGAAGCAGGCTCCGTGCTGAGCAGAGAGCCGGATGTGGGGCTCAATCCCAGGACCCTGGGATCATGACCTGTGCCAAAGGCAGAGGCTTTAACCCACTGGCCACCCAGGCTCCCCTCACTTGCCAATTTAAACAGCTGTGAACCCTGTAGAAACGAAATAAGAGAATAATTGAGGAAGAGGATGGTGCGGTGAGTATTTGAAAACTGTTGAGTGCAGAGGGCCCTGCCCATGTTAAGATGCGCAGTCAGCCTACTCACCATTGAACCTGTGCTGAGATTATGGTCAGTGAGGCGTTCTTCCTTTCTCCCTGCAGTGTATACACTTCAGTACTCAATAGACTACATATCTTTTGGAATGTGTCCAATTCTGATTATGAAGCTAAAGAAGACATATAGATAATCTTAGAAAGGGTTCATCCCAAAGTTTGTAGATTATCACAAAATTTTCTGTGCTAATCTAAGCAAATATTATAATTAATGTTACAATTTTATATTGCCACCATCACTATCGAATCTAAATTTATATAGACCAATGTAATTTATAGCATTTGCCAAAAGAGGTGGGTCAGTAGGTGGTACCTGTGATCAGTTTTACTGACTCTTAAAGAGCTAGTATAGGAATTTCATTTCCTTACCTAGATTTCTGATTCTCTAGAAATAATTTTACATATAGTTGCCATAAAAATACTAATAAGGGCTTTTATAACTTCATTCATTGTCTTGATCCCTAAACTCCATTCTATAAAGATTTTATATACCTCAGTTGGGAATTTTCTTGACAGAAAGTTTGGGCAGAGAAAATGTAGCTTTAGTAGTAGATGACATCTAATCTTTTTCACTTTTCCTACAGTTCAAAGTTATTGATTACCTTATCCAAATGTCTTTTGGCCTTCTTTCAGTATATGGATATCTTTGAATATTTAAAAAATGTATTTTAATGCATAAAGGGCTAGATTTCTTTTTATATACATTTTTTTTTATTTTGGGGGGGATGCTATTTTTTTTTAATTTTTTAAAATTAAATTTATTTATTTTCAGCATAACAGTATTCATTATTTTTTCACCACACCCAGTGCTCCATGCAATCCATGCCCTTTAAGATTTTATTTATTCCAGAGAGAGCCTGTGCCAGGGAGCACAAGCAGAGGGAGTGGCAGAGGGAGAGGGAGGAGCAGGCTCCCTGCTGAGAGCCTGATGTAGGGCTTGATCCCAGGATCCTGAGATCATGACCTGAGCCTAAGGTAGCTGCTTTACTGACTGAGCCCCCCAGATCTCTTTATAAACATAAATGTTGAAGCTTAGCATTTACACAAAACTGTACAAATCATAAATCTGTACCTCAGTAAGTTTTCACACAGTGAACTCAGTATATTATTGGCACCCAGCTCAAGAAGTGAAATGTTACCAGAAACTTCCTAGTGTCCCTTTCTTCCCACCACAAGCGTATCGTTGTTCTGACTCATAACGTACATTAATTGGCCTGCATTTGAACTTTACATAAACATAATACATGTAATGTATATGGCTTCTTTCATTCAAAGTGATGTTTATGAGATCCATCCATGTTTTTACATGAAGTTTTACTTCATTCATACCCATTGCATAGCATTCTGTGAATCACAATATTGTGTATTCTCCATTAGGTAGACATTGGGTTGTTTCTAGTTTTGGCCTAAAGAGTGGTCTTGTGAATATTTCTTGTTTCTTGGTGAACATATGTATGCATTTCTCCTTAGGGATGGACCGAGCTTTACTTACAACTGTTAACTTTACAAACATTTTATAAGGTTTTAATAATTTAATCAGTAACTTTCAAAGACCATTCTAAGCCTAATAAAAAACACTTGTTTACTCTGTAATGATTGTATTCTTCCTAGAGAAAGTCCTAGAAAATGATCTAGGAATCTAAGAGAGTCATGAGTTTAATTCTAGATTTTCATAAAGCCTTTCAGCCGAGAGATATTTTATGTTTTGGTATACTTCTTATCAGGTAGTTTCTTTTTAACCCTGACCAGTGTACTTGAGTTCTTTTTTTTCCCCACGGAGAACTCTTTAAAGTTGTCTAGTACATGGTTGCAAATTGACTGCAAGTGTATTATTAAACCAGAGTAATTTAAAATGAATACATAAAAGTACACACATAAATGTGCTTTTAATTTAAGTTGATAGCTAACATTTTTAATGATGTCTGTTGAATTCTTGACAAACCCACAAAAATTTACTGTGCTTGGAGGTAAACTTCCATGGGTAAGGTACCTTCCCTTTACCATGACTTGACCTTAAAAAAATACAATAATCCATTGCTGATTGAATTTTTACTGATTTAAATGCTTAAGGTTTAGTTCTTAATGGCTATTTTACAAATAAGTCTTCATTCTGAACATACCATTTGTAACCGTTTTTGGAGAGGAAGGAGATTTTGAATTTTATTACAATTTCAGCATAGTGCAGAGAACTCTCTGTACTCTTAACTAAACTCAGTAGTTTTTTAGCACTTTGTCATTTGCTCACTTGCTTTACATAAATGTATTTTTAAACTGTTTAAGTGTAAATTGTAGCTATCCTCCTGCTCCTTTAACGCAAATACATTGTTATGTATATCCTAAAGTATAAGAATATTCTATTACATAACTCCAGTATAGTTATTTAAGTCAGGATATTTCACACGGTTCCAGAACTAATTATGAAATTTAGTTATATTCAAATTTCTGCATTTCTCTTATTAATACCTTTTGTAGTGAGGTCTTCCCATCCCCCACCCCAAATCCAGGTTTAAGACTCAATCCAGGTTTACACATTTAGTTTTTCTTTAATCTTTTTTAAAAAACTATTTTAGAGAGAGAGAGAGAGCAGGCAGTGGGGAGGGTCAGAGGGAGAGAGAGAATGAGAATCTTCAATCAGACGGATCATGACCTGAATCAGAATCGAGATTTGCTGCCTAACTTCCTGAGCCACCCAGGCACCCCTTGATTTTTCTTCAATCTGAAAAAGTTGTTTAGCCTATTTATTTATTTACTTATTTATTTATTTGAGAGAGAGTGAGTGAGCACACATGCAAGTGCAAGAGCTGGTGAGGGGGAGGGCAGAGGGAGAGTATCTGAAGCAAACTGTGCACTGAGTGTAGAGCCCCACACTGGGATTAGTCTCACGACCCTATCATGAGGTGAGCCGAAGTCTCATGTTTAACTGATTCAGTCACCCAGTCTCCCCTCCCCTCTCTATTATTATGGGAGTGGGTATGGATCTTTCATGACCTTAAATTTGTGCAATATACATACTAACTTGTGGAATAGTCCTGTTTGTTTTTGATGTTTTCTCTTTTAATTACTGTTGTGATTTATAATTAGAGATACATATTTAGGGGTGCCTGGGTGTCTCAGTGGGTTAAAGCCTCTGCCTTCAGCTCAGTTCATGATCCCAGGGTCCTGGGATCAAGTCCCACATCGGGTTCTCTGCTCAGCAGGGAGCCTGCTTCCCTTCCTCTCTCTCTGCCTGCCTCTCTGACTACATGTGATCTCTGTCTGTCAAATAAATAAATAAAATCTTAAAAAAAATGAAATACATATGTAGTCTTAGTCCCATTTCTTGTAGTTTTATAGTGATGATAGGAATAGATTTGTCTTCTGTTAATGAGTCAACTCTTACAGCACACCTAAGGTTAGCAGCTGGTTGCCAGGACAATCAATGATGTGATAAGAAGGCTGGAACTTTCCACAAGTTAGTATGTATTCTGCGGTCTTTTGGGGTGAAGTCCTTAACTTACGGTATTTGATGCTATCTCCAGGTGGGTAGCATCAGAATTGATTGGAAAGTTAGGGTGCCCAACTGGTGTTGGAGAATTGTTTCTTGGTGTGAGGGAAAACCGTATGCTAGAATTGGGTCCAAGATGGTAATGACATTGTGGTGTCCCTGGACCAAATGATCATGCTATGCTGTAATCACTTACATTAAGCTTTTATGGTTTCCAGTGTTTTGTGGTTAAAATTAGCAGTGTGAGGGCTGGGAAAAATGTATAAAGAAGAATGAGAGAAACATGCTTTCAGTTGTCAAATGAGTGAGTCAGAGGAGTAAAAGGCATAGGAAATACCGTCAGTGATACTGTAATAGTGTTGTATGGTGACAGAGGGTAGCTACACTTGTGAGCACAGCATAATGTTTAAACTTGTCAAATCACTATGCTGTGCACCTGAAACTAATGTAACTGTGTGTCAACGATACTCAGACATTTTTAATCAAAATAATAAAATCAGCACTGTGATGATCATCTTATTATCTCAAGGCTTTGCCTACATCCTTAATTATCTCTTCAGAACAAAGCCTAGATTTGCTCATTTATTTATTCATTATTCTCGATTCTAGTTCTAGAAACGGAATTGGTAAGTTAAAGGTGGCACTCATATTTAAGGTTTGTTTCTGTACCGCCCACTATCTCTACTGACCGTGTTCAGCAGTGTATAAAAGTGTTGGTATGAACCTCTGCAAATTTAGGATTCATTTATTAGAATCAGTACTATAACATCAGAATGTTTAAAGTCATAGAATAGTTAAACACTTTTCTTTCTAATCACAAGAGATCTTTTACAAAATTATGGGAAAATTCTCAGTTACAAAAATACATTCTACCACTTAAACCAGTTAAGAATGACAATAACATGGCAATACAAGGGGTAGTCTTAGGGGAATTTTTCAACAACTTTCCTTTAAAGATAGTTTTTATGTTAAAATATAGCATTAATTAATAAAGGGTTTTTTTTACCTTTTTAAATGAAAAATGAAATGTTGTGGAAACCAGAGAAATCTGTTATTCCAACTTATGAAAAAGTACTGCTGTTATGAAAATTTTCAAACATAGGAAAAGTTACAAAGCTACAGAAGTGAACTACATTACTTCTACATACTTTGTTATGTGTCACCTAAGACTAAGGACATTATCCTGAAGAGAATAATTTATCCTACCAAATTAAATTGTATACTATTTTCTTAATATCTTGTACTCTGGAATTTTTTCAAAATTTCCTCAGATGTCCACATCAAATTTTCATCAGAGTTTCTGAAATATATGTTTTATGGAAGAACATGAAGTCAAGGGTTCATGTGTCACATTTGGTTGCTTAATCTTTTAATCTGTGTTTATGTGAATTTTATCTTACTTGTTTAATGACAGATAAGTTTATTATGTTCCATTCTCTCAAGACTTAAATGGTAGAGGGAAATTAGTTTTAAAGAAGTCCCTGAAGAGAATCATTACTAGAGACATATGTTTTGCTTTGTTTCAAAATAATAGTCATGTGCTTTCAACCTCAAAACTATGTATGCATTAATTAATAACTGTTTGTTTCATAGGTTCACATCAGGTTTTATTTTTATTTTTTAAGTTGAATCAGTGTATTTGTTTTCTCTTTCAGGAATACTTTTAGTTGGACCACCAGAGACAGGAAAGATGCTTCTTACTCGAGCTGTGGCTGGAGAAGCTGATGTTCCTTTTTATTATTCTTCTGGATCAGAATTTGATGAAATGTTTGTGAGTGTGGGAGCCAGCCATATTAGAAATCTATTTAGTATGTTTTTATTTCCTATTTTTTTAATATTTTTATTTTTTATAAACATATATTTTTATCCCGAAGGGTACAGGTCTGTGAATCGCCAGGTTTACACACTTCACAGCACTCACCAAAGCACATACCCTCCCCAATGTCCATAACCCCCCCCCCCCTTCTCCCCACCCCCGCCTCCCCCCAGCAACCCTCAGTTTGTTTTGTGAGATTAAGAGTCACTTATGGTTTGTCTCCCTCCCAATCCCATCTTGTTTCATTGATTCTTCTCCTACCCACTTAAGCCCCCATGTTGCATCACCACTTCCTCATATCAGGGAGATCATATGATAGTTGTCTTTCTCTGCTTGACTTATTTCGCTAAGCATGATACGCTCTAGTTCCATCCATGTTGTCGCAAATGGCAAGATTTTGTTTCTTTTGATGGCTGCATAGTATTCCATTGTGTATACATACCACATCTTCTTGATCCATTCATCTGTTGATGGACATCTAGGTTCTTTCCATAGTTTGGCTATTGTGGACATTGCTGCTATAAACATTTGGGTGCACGTGCCCCTTCGGATCACTAGGTTTGTATCTTTAGGGTAAATACCCAGTAGTGCAATTGCTGGGTCATAGGGCAGTTCTATTTTCAACATTTTGAGGAACCTCCATACTGTTTTCCAGAGTGGTTGCACCAGCTTGCACTCCCACCAAAAGTGTAGGAGTGTCCCCCTTTCTCCGCATCCTCGCCAGCATCTGTCATTTCCTGACTTGTTGATTTTAGCCATTCTGACTGGTGAGAGGTGATATCTCATTGTGGTTTTGATTTGTATTTCCTGATGCTGAGTGATATGGAGCACTTTTTCATGTGTCTGTTGGCCATCTGGATGTCTTCTTTGCAGAAATGTCTGTTTCATGTCCTCTGCCCATTTCTTGATTGGATTATTTGTTCATTGGGTGCTGAGTTTGCTAAGTTCTTTATAGATTTTGGACCCTAGTCCTTTATCTGATATGTCGTTTGCAAATATCTTCTCCCATTCTGTCAGTTGTCTTTTGATTTTGTTAACTGTTTCCTTTGCTGTGGGAAAAAGCTTTTGATCTTGATGAAATCCCAATAGTCATTTTTTTTGCCTTGCTTCCCTTGCCTTTGGCGATGTTCCTAGGAAGATGTTGCTGGGGCTGAGGTCGAAGAGGTTGCTGCTGTGTTCTCCTCAAGGATTTGGATGGATTCCTTTCTCACATTGAGGTCCTTCCTCCATTTTGAGTCTATTTTCGTGTGTGGTGTAAGGAAATGGTCCAATTTCATTTTTCTGCATGTGGCTGTCCAATTTTCCAAACACCATTTGTTGAAGAGGCTGTCTTTTTTCCAGTGGACATTCTTTCCTGCTTTGTTGAAGATTAGTCGAGAATAGAGTTGAGGGTCTATTTCTGGACTCTCTATTCTGCTCCATTGATCTATGTGTCTGTTTTTGTGCCAGTATCATACTGTCTTGATGATGACAGCTTTGTAAGAGAGCTTGAAGTCTGGAATCGTGATGCCACCAACTTTGGCTTTCCTTTTCAATATTCCTTTGGCTATTCGAGGTCTTTTCTGATTCCATATAAATTTTAGGATTATTTGCTCTATTCCTTAGAAAAAAAAATGGATGGGATTTTGATAGGGATTGCATTAAATGTGTAGATTCCTTGAGGTAGCATAGACATTTTCATATATTTGTTCTTCCAATCCATGAGCATGGAATATTTTTCCATTTCTTTGTGTCTTCCTCAATTGCTTTCATGAGTACTTTATAGTTTTCTGAGTATAGATTCTTTGCCTCTTTGGTTGGGTTTATTTATAGGTATCTTATGGTTTGGGTGCAATTATAAATGGAATTGACAAAATTTAGCGATTTTCAAAAAATTCCATTTTAGAAAAGGAATGTTTTCTTGAGAGTATTTGGATACTTCTTGAAGATAAATATCAGTGGTTTTAGATTAATGTAAAATATGAAGTAATAGAAAAAGCACATAAAATGTCACCACTTTGGACCAAAAAGAAGCAAACTGTAAAACAAAACATAGGAAAATATTGTGGACCCACTTGAGTAATAAATGCAGCTATTAAATTAAGCTCTAGTATTTTCAAGGATAGGTGAATCAATTTATAAAACCTGATATGTTGGGGCACCTGGGTGGCTCAGTAGGTTAAGTGACTGCCTTCAGCTCAGGTCATGATCCTGGAGCCCCAGGATCGAGTCCCACATTGGGCTTCCATCTCGATGAGGGCGATTCTCCCTCTGACACTCTCCCCTCTCATGCTCTTTCTCACTCTCAAATAAAAGTAATTAAAATATTTTTTTAAAAAGCCTGTTTTTTTTCCCTCTAATTGGGGTAGCTTTTATAAATGTACATATAATTACTAAATACTTAAGTATAAAGTATTTCAAGATGAAATTCAGAAAACAAAATGTTTTCTGAATGTTTTCAGTTGTGCTTAGGCTAGTAACAGTTTAGGTCATCATTTGAAGATTTATAAGTCATGTCTGCCAACTCTGCATTTCTTTATTTTTCACAAAGTTATTTAAATTTAATAAGTTTTGTGATGTGTCCCAATGGGATTTTAATGATCTATTTAATAGGAATTTTGGTTTTCCTTTAGAAAAAGTAAGTTTATTTTGTAGTTACAGTGATATAAATATTTTAAGTTCTAGTTCAGGAGAGTTGTTTTCTTTTTTTCTTTTGGAATATGAGTCATTTGTGAAGAGTTGTTTCAGAATTTCAATATTGTGTTTATCTACGTAGCTGTGGATCCAAAAATTGTAGCTCGAGGTACTGTTGGCTTTTCTGGAGCAGAGTTGGAGAATCTTATGAACCAGTCTGCATTCAAGTCAGCTCTTGATGGAAAAGAAATGGTTTCCAAGAAGGAACTAGAGTTTTCCAAAGATAAAATTCTAATGGATAGGTTTTTTCTCTTTCATTTTCCCTGTCTTACACTGTTCATTATGTTAGAGAATAAATTCTTTTTGAGAAAAATGTTATAAGAAAGAAAGGAATAGGAGCAAGAAAATACTTACTCAAAAGTAGCCACACAACTGGGCCTCTTGCAGAACAAATACAGTTTATATGATTATACAGTTTGGGGGCAGGGGGTACCCATGTGTTTACTCTTGTCTGGTATAGCTGATAAAAGAATAATTGTACCAATAAAAGAAAAATTTTGCTAATTTTCAGTATTTGATTTTAAATCTTGAATGAACTTCAGAACAATTTCGTTCTGACATTTCTTGTTGAAACATATTTTCTGGAAATAGGATTAAACTTCCTGGTTTATAGTAAGGTGTAAGAGGACAGCTCTTACATATTTGGTTGTCAGTTGGCAACTTATTTTGGTTTAAAATAACTTATTAAAGGTATTAAAGTCATGTCACTCTAAGAATTCCTTAAAGGCATGTTGGTTTCATTCATCTAAATATACTTTCCTAATGGGATAATTTTATTCAATTAAATTTTTATCCTTAGGGCCTGAACGTAGAAGCATGGAAATTGACAATAAAAACAAAACCATCTCAGCGTATCATGAATCCGGTCATGCTATTATTGCATATTACACTAAGGAAGCAATGCCTATCAACAAAGCTACAATCATGCCAAGAGGGCCAACACCTGGACATGTATCTTTTTTTTTTTTTCTTTTCCTTCAAATAACACTCTCCAAAAGCTGGAGGAAACTGTTGAGGAAAATAATTAAAAAGAAAATTCAACTAAGTTCTAAGTTTGCTGATAACTTTCTTTTTTAACATTCTGAACCATTGTGAGATCAGAGATACTCATGAACTTATATGCTAATAAAGAATACTAATAATTCAAATATTATATATCTACATGATGAAATTTAAGTCTTGAATGACAACAAAGTATCATTCTTAAATAGGTCACTGCTTTTTTCCCTCTGCAAAGAAGCTAGGTTAGTGGTTCCATAGTCTTTCTAAGATTTTTCTCACTGAGTACAAGTTTCATTTTCTTATCTTTCTAACGATAGATATTTTAAGCCCTTTTCGGCACCTGGGTACAAGTCCATCCTATTGCAGCATTATCCTGTTGCAGGGTTAAAGAGCTATGATGGAAAATGAACTTTTGCTTTGTAAGGAATTTTTCTCCCTTTGTATAATGCCAGTTTTGTCGTTAGTCTCCTGAGACCAACTCTACTAAATGTCTTTGAGCTGTCAGCATCATGACATTAAGTGCTATAGCAAGAGCCAGATGATAATTCTGATCATTAATGTAAATATTTCCAACTGTGTCTGGAGTTTTTCTTTGTTTCCAATTGTCCAGGTGTCCCTCTTGCCTGAGAATGACAGACGGAATGAAACTAGAGCTCAGCTGCTTGTGCAGATGGATGTTAGTATGGGAAGAAGAGGGGCTGAGGAGATTGTTTTTGTAACTGACCATATCACAACAGGTTGGCTGTAAAGAATGGCTTTAGTTCAGATTGTGCTTGCTGATATAAAAATATTTTAAAATATTCAGTCTATATATATTTTTAAATTTTAGGTGCTTCCAGTGATTTTGATATTGCAACCAAATTGCAAAGAGGATGGTTACCAGATTTGGAATGAGTGAAAAGGGAATAGCTAATTTTACCCCTCCCTCATGTATCAAATGATGATTTGCCAAGTGTCTCCTTATGAGACAGGGTTCTTGTTTTATTCTTAAGACTTTATTTTTTTTTTTTACTGTAGAGAGCGAGTATGAGAGGGGAGATGGTCAGAGGGAGAAGCAGACGCCCAGCTGAGCAGGGAGCCCAGTGCAGGCCTTGATCCTAGGATTCCAGCACCATGACCAGAGCTGAAGTGAGTCTCGTAACCCCCTGAGCTACCTAAGGCACCTTAGGAGAGAGGGTTCTTGTTATAAACTCGTAACATTTACTTTCCCCCTGTCTCATTTCGAGTAGATTTGTCACAGCTCATTCTAAACTAAACTTTTTTTTTTTTTTTTGAGTGCTAAAGTATAGTATTCACTTTCCATTCTGGCTGCTTGGACAATAGTAGTATGTCATGAGTTAAGCAAATGATAAGATACTCTTTTTTTGTTCATATGACCTAAACTTCTGTTTGCTGAGCTTGCTTACTTTGCCCTTCCCATGTATTTCACTCTCCTAAGTTATCACTGTAGCTTCACACAGCACTTTTAGTAACTACTTTGTGGATTTCTGGATTTAGAATAGTGGCAAAGGTTTTCTAAGAAGGTACTCAGAACCATATTTGGGATTTTAAAGTTTCTCTCTTGTTCATACTTTTTAGTCTTACACTTTCAGAAGAATGATGAAATTTCTATCCTGAATTCCTTCCTTGCCCTTGATGAGGTTTCCTTAGGTATAGGATAGTACTTCCTCTGTTTACATTTATGAGTGGTTTGGGGTGTTTCTGTTCTTTCTTTTCATTTGTTTTAGCTTGGAGTTATGACCTACAGTGATACTGGGAAACCAAGTCCAGAAACTCAATCTGCTATTGAACAAGAAATTAGAATCCTTCTAAGGGTAGTAATTCTATTTTTCTGTGCTTATTCATCTGTCTAGTCATTAATGTGCCTAAATAGTTAGGTGCTACCAGAAGATAATGGTTATCCCCTGTGTAGAAATGTCGCTATATATAATCAAGAGAATGAGTGCACCATTGAAGCCATGATTTGAGTATGCAGTTGGGAGCCTCTGGTCATAGACTAAATCTTTATTTTACTCTGGCCATAGGCTAGGAACTGTCAATATCAGTAATTTTAAATATTCTACTTCATCTGTAAAACCATAGTGTTGTTAGGATAGGGAGGATATTTGATTATTTGAATCTTTATTAGTTTTTCACTCTGACATATATTTCATTCCACAAATATTAGTTGCTTTGTGCCTCGCTGTGTACATATGTACATATGCTGAGAAGGAAGCATAAAGGTCTTTGAAAACAAAAGCCTTTTTGATTGCAGGGTCCAGTACAGAGTATGTGAGCGTCGATTCAGTGAGATGAGTGAGAGGTTCTGTGGAATCTCCTTAAGGCAGAGCAGATGCTTGGATTAGGGGAGTGGGAGGGGAAATTGAGAAAAATGAAAGCATTCAAGAGATGCTGATCTAGTGGAATCGAATGCCTTTCTGATATTTGGGTGAGAGTGCAGCTAAAGTAAGTAACAAAGCTGTGTTCTCGATTTCTGCCTGGTGCAGCCATCTAGTTGTGTGTGCCGTTGACTGAGAAACCACTGATGATGGCCCAAGGTGGGGAAGTGTGTACATTATAAGCTGAGTCTTATACATATTGAATTTGAAGTGTTTTTTTTTTTTTAAGGTTTTACTTGTTTATTTGAGAGAGATCGAGAGAGCCTGAGCATAAAGTGGGGTGGGTGAGGGGGCAGAGGGAGAAGCAGATATCCCTGTTGAGCAGGGAGCCTGATGTGGGGCATGATCCCTGGACTCTGGGATCATGACCTGAGTGGAAGGCAGACACTTAACCAGCTCAGCTCCTGAATTTGAGGTGTCTTAGTGAAGATTTCATGTGGGGAGGGATACGTGCGTCTGGTGCTTATTGCAGAGGTTGGATATGTGCATTCCATTTGGATGTACATGAAGGCAGGTCTTGGAATGGAAAAGACTGAGCTAAATGGCTGAAAGTCTAGTGAACGAGAACTGGAATTAGGGTTGTAGATGGCAGAATGAAGGATGTTGAAGTCAGATGGTGTAAACGTCAAAGGAATTATGATTTATAGAAGAAGCTCATAAAGTAATCATCTGTCAGCGGTGAGGGGAGCAATGGTCTCATCTCTTTACTCTGAAAGATCTGGGATAGGAGGAAATCAGTAGCTGTCAGTCGAGGGATTCAGAGTGTCCCCAGGAGGGCCAGGTTTTGATTAACTCAAGGAGGTAAAAGCTTTAAAGTCATTAAGTTTATGAAAAGTTTATAAGTTGGAAAGGTTTAGAAGGTGTTTCAGAAGAGGAATTCTCTCTCCCTTGCCTGAATCTTCATTCTTTGTTTTACTATTTATGTTATCTTGAGTAAATTATCTCTTCTAGTATTAGAGCATTGGAAATACTCTTTCTTTGCTCTTAATCCTTTTCTGAAATATTAAGCTTGCTAGGGCATAGGTACTCTTTCCACTAGATGGCAAACTTAAATTGTTATTAAGGAAAATGATGCTTAGCTAGTATACATTTTAGGTTCAAATGTATATGAAACTTAAAGGTATAAAAGCCTTAGCATAGTCTTTTTTTTTTTTTAAGATTTTATTTATTTGTCAGAGAGAGTGAGGGAGAGAGAGTGAACACAGGCAGATGCAGAGGGAGAAGCAGACTCCCTGCCGAGCAAGGAGCCCGATGTGGGACTCGATCCCAGGACGCTAGGATCATGAACTGAGCCGAAGCAGCTACTCAACCAACTGAGCTACCCAGATGTCCCGCCTTAGCATAGTCTTCCATGGTACAGTGTACGAGTTTCATTCCAATGGAGTTTTTAACGTTAATACTAATTCATCCTAGGTTATTAGTTTCAATATTCCATGACATATTTATAATACTTTATATGTTCTCTTTAACTTGATATTTCACTTGACCATAACAGTTTTGTTTAGAATGTCTAAGGATGTTTATTTTTAATACTTGTGTTATTTTTATATGACGTATGCTTCTTGGTGTTGGTAAACTCATTTTACAGTGGTATAGTGGTCACTGACTGACAGGTAAGTTGTTACCAAATAAGAAGAGAAAAGTAGATATCTTTTCTCACCCTTTAAAGTGAATAAATTGGTGAAATCCCACAAGGAGAAAGGAGCAAACATGCCTTTCCTTTTAACATGTATATTGTATAGAGAAATAGATTTCTTTGTTCGCAGACCTTATTTAAAAAGCAGATCAGTTTAGTATATATTTATATATCTTTAAGTATAGCTGCCTAAGTAGTCCTCACTTATCCATGTGATACATTTTGAGGTTAAAATAGAACGTTTACAAGTATGAAACTAATCTTTGAGAACCAAGGTTGCCTTATCTATCAATCAATTAATCAAGTAGGCTTCATGCTGGTGTTTAAAAGCTCCATGCATTAAGAGACTCTTAATCTCACAAAACAAACTGAGGGTTGCTCAGGGGAGGTGGGGGGATGGATGGGGTGGCTGGGTTCTGGACAATGGGGAGGGTATATGCTATGGTGAGTGCTGTGAAATGTGTAAGCCTGATGATTCACAAACCTGTACCCCTGCGGCAAATAAGACATTCTATATTAATTTTAAAAAAGAGATTCATGCTTTTATCTTTGATAAATAGAAATGAATAGAGTTCACATTTTTAAGGGATATACATTTTTTTTCTTATTTATGATTTTATCTTCTACTAAGTTTTCTGCCTCTTAGATACCTCCTTTTTTTCATTTCAGGACTCATAAGAACGAGCGAAACGTATCTTGAAGACTCATGCAAAAGAGCGTAGGAATCTAGCAGAAGCCTTACTAACCTATGAGTCTTTGGATGCCAAAGAGATCCAAATTGTTCTTGAGGGAAAGAAATTGGAAGTGAGATGAGAACTCTTAAAACGGATGCATTGCCGGTTTTGCTGCAGGAATATATAAGTAGCATTTCGGTAGTTTCTTTTTGCGATGCTTTTCTCCCATTCTTGCCTTGGTATCACTCAAGAGTGTGAAACACTTTGTCTCTCTTTTGTCACATTTAATCTCATTCTGGTTATTCTCATGATAACACCTATGGTAAATTATCAACCTAGCAAATATGTTAAGAAAAATAAAGAACTATTAGGACTGGAAGAAGCTTATTTGAGAAATGTTAATCAGTTATTCAGTTGAAAATAAGTAATGATTTTATGGTTGGTTCCTCTACTAGATGTGAATAAAAACTGTGCCTTTTGCTCTTGGGAAGTACTTTTACTTGGCAAGGTAAAATTATCGAAGGATTATCTTTGGTTTTAGATAGTACCATTTATCTTTGATGAAGAAATGCTGCTGTTTGGCTCAAGTGAAGTATATCTCTCTATAGGTCAGTGGAAACTTCATTAAAATGCACTTAATTATTGTGCTCCCTCCCGATTGTCTACATATAAAATAGTTCTGTTTCTGTCTATCTAAGAGAGAATTGTAAATGTACAGATTTAATCAGAATTTAAAACCTGATGACAACCTTTTAGAAATGCAGCTTGCATTTTCATGGTCTTTTTGTTTGTTTGTTTTAAACACCATCATTCTTACTAATGAAATTTATTTCAGAGCAGCAGCAAATATTTTGTTAAATAAAAAGTGAGTCACTTCAAAATCTGAATAACTATATAAGTATGCTTAGTATTAAAAGAAAGATTAACCCCAAATCTCAATCCTTTCAAAGTGAACTTTGAATTACCCTCCTGGTTATGGAAAGTCATATTTGCTTTTCATTCAGATTTTGTGAATATGAACATGTTGTTACAGGATTTACAGATGACTTTATTTAATTGAAGAGAATTATTTTAGAGCTCATTGTATTGGCCTTACAACCAGATTATATTCTTGAAGTGATTTTATTAAAATTACCTACAGTTTTCTAATAACTTTTAAGCTGTATATGGTCTTCATTGAAGAAGTTGATAGAGGTAGTTTGCTATACCGTATCTTGCCTCTCTCTCTCTCTCTTTTTTTTTTTTTTTGGTAGCTTTAAATCTTGATCTAATTTCAAACTTGATCTAAATTCCAAACTTTGGTCCAGATTCATTATCCCATTTTTTAATTGGCCACTTCCCTTTCCCCTTTCTCTCCTCTTTCATCCTTCCCTGTCCCTCTCTCCTTCCTTCCTTCTCCCTGTGTGTATACATGTCTTTGTGTGGATGCATGTTTTTATTTTTCCTAGACAGACTTCTCGGGTAGAAATTGCTGGGTCATGTAGTAAGTTTCTGTTTACCTTTTTACGGACCTGATGAAATGCATCATTCTCCGTATCTTCTACAGCATATTCTTATAGTCATTTTGATTAAAATGTCATTCTTAGAGAGTCATTCTGGTGTGAATGAAATAATATCTCATGGATTAACATACGGTTATCTACACTAGTGATATCCTCTCCTGTTTTATTGGCCGTGTGTATATTTTCTTTGGAGAAACATCCATTCAGAGCACCCTCACTGTCCCTTTTGGGTTGTCTTTTTTTTTTTTTGAATATTATAAACATATATTTTTATCCCCAGGGGTACAGGTCTGTGAATCACCAGGTTTACACACTTCACAGCACTCACCAAAACACATACCTTTTGGGTTGTCTTATTATGTGGTGTGAGAGATCATATATTCTGAACACAAGTTCTTTATCAATCTTGCTTTTTTTAAATCCAATTGACAATCTCTGTTGAGTGGAGTGTTTAGTTAATTCAGATTTAGTTTTGATATACTTGTTTCTACACTTCCCATTTTTTTTTTTTTTTTCTTTCCTGTTTTTTTTCTCATATCTCAAGAGATCCTTCTGTTCGTCCTTTTTTGAGTTACGTCTTAGTGATTGATCTAGGTATGACTGTGTGCATCTTGTCAGTCTACTCTAATTCTGGTCAAATGTAGGAACTTTGTTTCAGTAGATCTCATTTTCTTCTCTGTGCTCCTAGTGCCATATGTTATATCTGTGCATGTTACAGCAGCTCAACAATACAGTGACATAACTAGTGCTTTATAGACTCTTATTTCCACAGTCTTTTTTCTGGAAATGTCATTTATTTTTGCCTTTGTTTTTTTAAGAATAGTTTTACTGGATATAGAATACATGGTTGCCTTTTTAAAATCTTTAATCATTTAGATTATGTTATTCCATAGACTCCTAGCTTCCATTATTTTTTTTTATTTTGATTTATGTTATCCCATAGACTCCTAGCTCCCCTTATTTTTTTGTAAGAAGTCAGCTGTTAATCATAATTTTGGTCTCCTTTTGTGATAGATTGGTTTTTTTCTCTTGCAGATTTCAAGGTTTTGTTTTTGTTTACTTATCCTTGATTTTAGCAGTTTGAACCCATGATATGTTTAGGTGTGGATGTGCTTTTCTATTTCCTAGTTCGGATTTACTGGGCTTCAAGGATCTGCAAATTAGATTTTCATCAAATTTAAGCAATTTTTGGCAATTACTTCTTCCAATATATTAATCCTTTTCTGTCTTCCTTCTGGGGGTCTCCTTACATGTGTGTTGGTACACTTATCGTTGATCTGGTCTCTGGCTTTGTTCATTTTATTCATTGTTTTTTTCCTCCCTCTCTGCTTGAGATTAATTTCTGATTCTTCAAGTTCACTGATTCTTCTGTCATCTCAAATCAGTTGCAATTTTCGATTGCAGGTGCTGTATTTTTCAGCACTAAGTTCACATTCAATTCTTTACTTTGTATCTTTTTTTTTTTTTATTTTTTAAACATTTTTTTATTTGACAGAAAGATCCTAAGTAGGCATATAGACAGGCAGAGAGAGAGGGGGAAGCAGTCTCCCTGCGGAGCAGGAGGCCCAATGTGGGCCTCGATCCCAGGATCCTGAGATCATGACCTGAGCTGAAGGCAGAGGCTTAACCCACTGAGCCACCCAGGCACCCCTGTATATCTTTTTATTGAGACTCTTCATGTGTTGTGTCATTTTCATCATGGTTTTCAACACTATTTCCATTAGTCTTTGACCATGTCCATGTAGCTGCTTTTCAATCTTTTAAATCTTTGCTGAATCTACCATCTGGAAATACTTAGATGGGTTTCTCCTTAATGCTTTTTGTAGTAAGGGTCACCTTTCTTGTCTTTTTATAATCTTGTTAAATTTCAGGTGATGTAGCAATTAGGGGTTCTGATTTCCACCCCAGGGGGTTGTCTTGTTTTGCTTAATAACTTGCCTCCAGTAAATTTATGAAGTCTGTCTCTCCTGCAGTCTGCAGCCATTGATGTCTCTGTTCATTTCTTAAATTTTTAAGTCTTGCTTCCTACATGTTGCTGCTGTGTCTGCATCCTTTCACATTTAGCCAAAGATTGGGCAGATGTTGTGTGCAGACCCCGTTATTCATGCTTTCTCCTCTGCTGATGGATCTGTGTGGGCTTCTAAGTCCATTCAACATTTGGGTCATTTTCAAGGCTGCCTGGTTTTTGCTTTCTAACAAGCTTTTTGCTTCTTTGCGTGTATGCGCATGGCTTGGCAACCATGGGTATGTGGGTGGCTTGAACCAGCTTCAGGTTCAACTGCATGCCCTGGGTAAAAACCTGGAGCTTCTGTGGAGTGCTTATCACATTGAGATGGCTCTCTGACCTCTCAGAGCTTACAGTTGAGTATCTTGCTACTCTTACCTTGTTTTCCCCCAACAGCATTGCAACCTCAGGCTAGAGAACCCTGTCTGCTTAGCATGGAGGCCACCTCTTAGACTAACTCTGTCTCAGGTCAGGCAAGTCCCTTCTCTAAGTGACAGGTTTCTGGCATGGGAACTGAGAGCACAGCACAGACTCACACAACTCTAATCAAACTTCAGTAATTTTCATGAATAAACACTTCTTAGTTTGTTATAGGTGTTCAGAGTCTTTAAAATATTATTATCCAGATTTATAGCGGCGAGCCGAGCGGAGGCCGGGCCGCCCCTAGCGGCGAGCCGAGCGGAGGCCGGGCCGCCCCTAGCCGCGAGCCGAGCGGAGGCCGGGCCGCCCCTAGCCGCGAGCCGAGCGGAGGCCCCGCCGCCCCTAGCGGCGAGCCGAGCGGAGGCCCCGCCGCCCCTAGCGGCGAGCCGAGCGGAGGCCCCGCCGCCCCTAGCGGCGAGCCGAGCGGAGGCCCCGCCGCCCCTAGCGGCGAGCCGAGCGGAGGCCCCGCCGCCCCTAGCGGCGAGCCGAGCGGAGGCCCCGCCGCCCCTAGCCGCGAGCCGAGCGGAGGCCCCGTAGCCCCCAGCTGGGAGGCGAGCGGAGGCCCTGCCACAATGTGATCTGAGAGGCTTGGGCCTCGCACATGCGCTTTGGGCACCTTTAGGCGCTGCCCTTTATGCGCAGGCGCAGGCACGCGGGATTCAGAGGTGCGCAAGCGCATTTGTGCTTGGCGTCATGGTTACGGTTGTTAGGGGCTCCAAGATTCCTAACTGTTGCTCGGTACCTTTGGCTTATCTCTAGCACTGGTGCTGGTGTCTAGAAGCGGCGAAGAGACGAGCGGAAAGTGGAGTGTTGGTTAAGCCTCTAGGCTTTGCAATGAAGAAGTTTTTTGGTTTCCGGACTGCGAAGGTGCGTTCAACCCCGACCTTAGACATGGAGCTGATGAATGACTTGAGGGCATCGGTTCACAAGGAGGAAGTCACGGAGACCCAGCCCCGGTATAACATCCGCGTGAAAGAGCTCAAAAAGATCCACAAAGTTGCTGTCATGGACAACATATTCAAAATGCAGCGGTTGCTACTGCGTGGGAAGAACGTGAATAAAAGAGACAAGAGGAAAAGGTAATAGGCATTAAGGGCCTGCTTAGCCAGAGGGAGTTATTTTGTGTTTATGTAGTGAACTTAGACTGACCCCGCCCCTCCCAGAGGAAATTACTTGCAAAGGCTAGATACAGGGGCAGGTCAGGCCAGGTGAAGAAATCCAATCAGTAGGGTGCGCATATATCTACTAGGGTAAATTGAAATTCAGTTGGCCATCCATATATCTACTAGGGTAAATTGAAATTCAGTTGGCCATCCGTATATTACTAGGGTAAATTGAAATTCAATTGGTCACACATAGAAAGCCCGGGCCCGGGCAGTTTTCTCTGTGTGTTGCAGACCTAGCATGATTGTTCAGTTTTCTCTGTGTATCACAGTCTCATTGGTCACCTGTGTATAGCCCGGCTAAACGATCTCTAGAAAAGTCTGTCAGGCTGGGAGGGGTCTTCTCTTTGCAAGAGACAGCCCTGAGCGGTCAGTTTGATTGTCGATGCTTAGCGCGAAATAAAGCTTTGCTTGACCTTCTTCGTTTTGTATCAGTCTCGTTCCTTTGATTACGGAATTGTCCGGGAACAAACAACGAGCACTGAGCCAGCATCAGAATTTCTGGGAAAAGCCTCTGGAGGCAAGATCACGGGATCCTGTCTATCTGGTTGTGGAGCTCCAGGGTATGGCCCACCGGGGAGAAGCTGGAGCAGCCATGCTCCCCAGGGCTAGAGTGGATGCGGGGACGCCCCTTCCCTCCACTGGTAGGTCGCCAGGGGGTTTGTGTCCCCATAGGCAGCCAGGGGGTTTGAGTCCCCCTAGGTGTCCAGGGGCTTCAAGTCCCCCTAGAAAATCCCCACCTGTGTCAGGACCACAGGCCTGCAGTTGTCTTTGTCTTGTTTTTTTGTTGTTGTTGTTGCAGTAGCAGAAATATCTGCTATTTATTTATTTCTAATGGTATTAAATACTAATATTGATAATTGGTAATTCTTGATTTTCATATGATCTATAAATCTAAATATCTAATAAAATGAAAAAAAATAATTTCATTTATTATTGAATATAATGTATATGAAAATATGTCATATATAAATATATATTTATGTATAAGATATATAAAATATATATTATTTCATATATAAAATATATATAATATACATAGTGTACACAAATAAAACTGTTCCTGTTTATTTGAATCCTGAGCTTCCTTTGGCTTAAAGTTTCTTGAAAATCAGATTGTAGATTTACTTAAAAAGAATTCTTCGTTATTTTAGTCCTCTTTTCCCATAGTGCTTTCAAGAACTAAAATTTATTTAAATGCCAACCATGTGACTAGAACTGCAGTAGAGCTGTTGTATGTATATACCATTATTTCATTTAACGTAAGGCACATTGATTGTGTGATGCCCCACCATATTGTATACCAATAAGAAATCTTAAAAAATTCTGCCAATTATAGTTGTAAGGCATTTTGAATGATAAATCACATTCCAGTGTCAGAGATACTAAAAGGTGACAAAATGAGCCTCCTATAATCATTGATATATAGTATTCTTGTGAATATTTAAAACATACCTGAGAAATAGGCATAATTGTATCACTTTTACGTAATGGGAGTGTTGTCTTTTTACAATAGTAGCAATAGTAACAGTCATAATAATAATATGAAACAAACTTTGCATAGATCCTCATTTAAGCATGGTGATGAGGTCTTGTGAGATAACTATCCTTTACTTTATTTTTATTAGTTTTTAGTAATCTCTGTAGCCAACAGGAGGCTTGAATTCATGACCCTTGAGGTCAAGAGTAACATGACCTTCAAACTGAGCAAGGCAGGGAATATGAGATAACTGTTTTTATCTCCATTATTTTGATGAGGAAATTGAGGATAAGGCTGAGCCATAACTATTTTAAACCCAGGTTGAGCTGAATCCTGAGGTCAAGCTCTACCTAGTCAGATAGCCTGATCTTTTATTAGTATGGTGAATGATCACTAATAATTATTGTACTTTCTTCAAAAGAAAATGAAATCTTTGTTTTTGAGTCAAAGGCATAAGATGCTACTTAAAGTTTACAATTACATGAATTAATTGCATGTTTTGAAATCGTGCACTATAATTTCCTAAAACATTCTTTCACTTTCATAGGACGCCTCTCCATCTGGCCTGTACCATCGGCCATGCCGACATGGTAGATTTTCTTGTAGAGAGGAAATGCAAGCTTGACCTCTATGATGGAGACTATAGGACTCCTCTAATGAAGGTGTGTGGTAGCAGCTGTGTCTGCCTGAGATGGATTTGATTTAATTACTTAGTATGAAAATCTATTGCAATTAAGTGTAACTAATTGTTTGTAGCATGCTTGCTTTAAATTCCCAGAATTTACACTCTGTTTCTTGGGATACTACTGACAGGCTGTACAATACCAGGAAGAGGCATGTGTAGCTATTCTTTTAGAACATGGTGCTAATCCACATCTTACGGATAAGTTTGGCAATACTGCCCTCCACTATGCTGTTGCTGGTGAGAACACATCAATAGTAGAGAAGCTGATTTTATTCCATGCAAATATTGAAGCAAGAAACAAGGTACGTCAACATTATTTATAAAGTATTTAAAATTTTAAAACATATATATGTATATATATATAAATTTTTTTAGCTACAAAACATTTATTTACATATTTATTCCTATACATAATAAATAATAAATACTGAATTCTATACATCAAGTCCTGTCAACAGGGAAGCAACTCCAAAGCCAGGGCAGGGAGGACTAGAGAACTATGAAGGCCATGGAAAGGGCAGAGTTCTGTTTCCCAGCCGGCCTTCCACCCCAGGAGGAGAATCTTCCCATTAGTGCTTGGGAGTGGATGGTGGGCTCAGAGCCCACAAAGGCTTGAAGGCCTGAGGGGAGTGAGGTGATGCTGGAGGCTGGGTGCTGTGCAGGGGCTTAGGAAACGGGTGCTGCTGGGAAGGGGTGGGAGACCATGACCCAGTGGGGTAACTTGGGTGAGTGCGAGTGGGAGGAGAAAGCAGCAGGTTGCAGGCCCCGGGCACTCCAGGCCCCAAGGTTCTGAAGATGAGAGCACGGGTATCGGGTCATGACATCCTCCAGGGGCATCTACTTGTGTTCATAGCCACTCTGCCTGCCATGTCCCGCACTGGGGTCTCCCATTTCACAGAGTAGTTCCTGCTCAGCATTGTGTAGGTCCTCAGGGCGTAGTAGCTGTGCATGGGGAGTCGAGGGGGGGGACCGCACTCACTCTTCCATTTGTTATTTCTTTGACATGTCTTACCTCCTACCACTGCCCTTAAGGAAGCACTGTTGGTTGACATAGGGTCAATTTTTCATACGTAGAAGCTCAAGCATTCCCTCAATGAAAATATTTTGAAATAACTTCATTGTCTAAGATTTCACTTTATTTTTATTTTTTAATTTTTTTTTTCTTGAGTGCACTTTTTGGAAATACAATAAATGCAATAAATGCAATAAAAAAATAAGTAGTGTATACAGTGAGTGATAAATACTGTGATAGAAGCCGAGATTCTTGGAACCGGTCAATGTTTGAAGTAAGATTTGGAGAATGACTACAGTTAATCTGTTGAAGAGGTAGAGGAGGACTATTTAACTGAATTTATTTTATTTTTTTCAAAAATATTTATTTATTTGAGAGAATGAGAGTGGGGGAGAGAGACGTGAGCAGAGGGGTGGGGGCAGAGGGAGAAGGAGAAGCTGACTCCCCACTGAGCAGGGAGCCTGACGTGAGGCTGGATCCCAGAACCCTGGGCTCATGACCTGACCTGAAGGCAGACCCTCAGATTGAGCCACCCAGGTCCCCTGTGGAGGGCTATTGCGAAGAGAAGGAGCAGCTGATGAAAGGGGGGGTGAGGGGGGGGGGGGGGGGGGGGGAGGGTAGGGGTGGTGGCAGGGGGTGGGAAAGATGGAGGGCTGGAGAAGGGGGGGGTTTGAGAGTACTTATATATGTGTTTAAGGTTAGAGGATTCTTTATAGGTTTTAAAATTCAGTATGGAAGTATGTAATTTTGTAAATTACAAATAGTTTTTTCACTTTTACAGGTCGAATTCACACCATTTTTACTTGCTGTAATTGAAAACAATCATGAAATGGTGGAATTGTTAATTAGAAAAAAAGCAGATGTACATGTGGTTGATAAGTTTAAAAGGTACAGTAGTTGTGTTTTTTTTAACCGTATATTGTCCTAGGCTGGTAATAATTATGTCAGAAAGAGTAACTTAATAAGAAGAGGATTCATTTATAATTATATAGTGAAAAATGTCGACATGTCATCAGTTAGGCAGAAAGCAATTATTCTGATGGGGCAACATGAAGAACAGTATACGCAGAATTTATATTCCTTCCTATTATTGACTGATGTGATCTGTAGTCCTTTTTTTCCTGCCATATGATTTTATGTTACCTAAAAGGGTTTCATATTAGTTTTATTATAAAGTGTGCACTCCTTTTATTTTATGACACAATATTAAACTTCTTAACCCTTTTATAGTATTTTTTTAGAAACTTCTACTTAACATACATTTTCCTTAAAAGATGCATATTAAACATAAATAGGAGTTGTTTTATCTTTTGGATGACTCCTTGCTTTAAATTTTTTTTTAAAAGAATACTGATGTTAGATGATCCCTAAGTGATTATTAATTACTATTACCAGATAGGGTGGGCTTATCATCCTTTTTCATGTTTATATATATATATATATATATATATAGAGAGAGAGAGAGAGAGAGAGAGAGTTTTCATTGATAAGGGTAGAAGGATGAAAGATAACTTTAATCAAATAGATTTTTCTTTTTGTGAGGACAAATCATAGGTTGATGATAAAGAGAAAAGAGATGGACTTTAGATAGACACAAGACTAGGTTTAATTCCTTTCCTACTTGCTGGATATGTGACTCTGATACATTCTCTGATATGGAAAGAAGGATAATATATCCTTCAAGGGTTGTGTGTAAATAATATCTTATAATATAGTATTTAATTTAGTGCCTAACCATGCTTATTTTAGTACCATTAACTGCAACTATGACTCTTTTATTACTGTTAGTATGAATGCTATTATTTTAAGCCTGCAAGTAGCTTTTTTTTTTTTTTTTTTTAATTTTTAAAGATTTTTTTTTTGAGAGAGAGAGAGAGAGAGAGAGAGAGAGAGAGATGAGCAGGGGAAGGGGTTAGAGCAGGGATCCAGACATGGGGCTCACTTCTAGGACCCCAAGTTCATGACTGAGCTGAAGGCAGACGTTTAAATGACTGAACCACCCAATCACCCCTGCAAATAACTTTTCTTTAAAAAGATTTTATTTATTTATTTGACAGGCAGGGATCATAGGTAGCCAGAGAGGCAGGCAGAGAGGGAGGGAAAGCAGGCTCCACACTGAGCAGAGAGGCCAATGTGGGGCTCGATCCCAGGACCCTAAGATCATGACCAGAGCTGAAGGCAGAGGCTTAACCCACTGAGCCACCCAGGCACCCCTGCAAATAACTTTTTATACAGACCTGTCCTCTAGAAGACTTGGAAATACACTGAATCAGCTTAAGGAAAAAAATGGGGAATTCTTTTTTTTTAGAATCTTCACTCGTTCTGTTAAGTGACCTCAGCATAGTTTCTTGTTCATCAAATGACTTTAAACTAGCAACTTCTACTATCATACCCAGGTGGGACAAGAGGCTTCTTTTTTGCCTTTTCATTTTAGCCATGGAGGTAATTTACAAAGATAAACACTTGAAGTTGTTAATGGTCAATTCTGTACTGACAGGCAAGATATTAACCTGGTAAAGTATATGACATTTGCTGTTTAGATAACCCTAAGTTCCTAAGGGTGAAGTTATGTCTCTGTCATTTTAGAACAGCCCTCATGCTTGCTGCACCTTCGACATCTCCAGATGTAGTCAGGCTTCTTCTTCAGCAAGGTGTTAATACCTCTTCTCGAGATGAACGTGGATGGACGGCAGGAGACTATGCTCTTTTTAGTGGATTTGATGGGTAAGTGTTCACATTAAAATGTTAGTTATTACTAAAGTGAAGTTTAAAATAATTGAACTCTTAGTTCTTATGTAACAGATGAGCGTTCGTAGTTTGATTCCGGCAATTTGGGGACTGCAGTGAGTTAGCCCATGTCACTTGCCAGAAACCAAGACAATGGCTAGAGTAGTCAGCATTAGAAATGAGTGCATTTTTTTTTTTTTTTTTTTTTTTTTTAATCTCAGGACTATTGAGACCTTTATCTTTAGGGATCCTAACTGTATCTGTTTCATTCCAAGGATAACTGTTATGCATGGGGTACAAAGAATGTTACATTTGTGTGTTTACTCCTCCTACTCCTTCCTGCCTCCCTCCCTCCCTTCCTCCCTCTCCTCCCTCCCTCTCCTCCTTTCCTTTCTATGTAGATTTCAGTTATAATTATTTCAGAGAGGGGCAGAGTAGGGGCAGAGGAAGAAGCAGATTTCCTGCTGAGCAGGGAGCCTGATGTGGGTCTCAATCCCAGGACCCCAAGACTGTGACCCGAGCTAATGCAGATGCTTAACCAAGTGCCAAGTGAGCCACCTAGGTGCCCCAACATCACCCCCCTCCAACTAGTTACTTGGGTCCTGAGATGCTCAGTTTAGTAGAAAACCCTATCCCTTCCCTTGAGATTTATCTCCTATTCTACCCCTTTGAATTTTCCAAGAACCTAAAGAGTTCCCAAAGACCAAAGAGACCATCCTCTTTCTTCAAGTCATTTGGAGGGAAAAAAGGGCATTCTTATCATTGCCTTGTTTCCTTTGATTCTATTGCTGCAATATTGCTGTGTGGTGCCTTGGTGACTCAGTTGGTTAAGCGACTGTCTTTGGCTCAGGTCATGATCCTGAAGTCCCAGGATTGAGTCCCCCCAGGTGGGCTCCCTGCTCAGAGGGGAGTCTGCTTCTCCTCCTGACCCTCCCCCCTCTCATCTTCTCTCTCTCCCTCTCTCATTTCTCTCTCAAATAAATAAATAAATAACTATCTTAAAAAAGGAAAGAAAGAAAAATAAAGAATTAATTCTTTGAGAGAGAGAGAGCAAGAGCATGAGCATGAGCAGGGGGAGGGGTTGAGTAGGGGTCCAGACGTGGGGCTCAATTCCAGGACCCCAAGATCATGATGGAGCTGAAGGCAGACACTTAAATGAATGAGCCACCCTGGCACCCCTGCAAATAACTTTGTATAGAGACCTGTTCTCTAGAAGGCAATTTTTCCCCCCTGCAGTCTGGTTATGATTGACCTTTGCTCCCAGGAAGCCCTTGCTGATCCACATTCCCCAGTCTTCATGGTGACCCACAATGAGACTTCAAAGCTACAACATTTTTTAGTTTACGACATATGCTTATATGCTCAGCTGCTATTCCAAGGCACCAGCACCCTGTTCTGGCTGCCGGGCCCCCTGGCTTTAGCCACACACACCCTTCCCTTCACACTCAAAAGGCTTACGTGAAGCCCATATGTTCGTGCAGACCTTCATAATGAAGTACCACTTGAGGATTTTGCTTGTCTATCACGCTAGCAGATGATAGTTGGGACCCTTCTAAGCTCTTAAAGAGGTTCAAATAATGCTACAGGAAGAGTCTGGGCTTTCCTTTCTCCTTTGTTACTAGGCCTGTATCTCAAGCCTAATTTAAATCCTGCAGAGTGCCTTTTCTTATGAGGTGATGAAAGGTCTCATACTGACCTTCTCGGAGTGGTGGGCATCACCTTTCCCAAGAGAGGCCATGTTTTGGGTAAAATATTTCATTAAATCCTCTTAACAACATTGTGAAATAAGGCAGTAAGATGCCTGTTTTATAGAGGAAGACTTGGAGATAGAGAGAAGTGGCTCCTCCAAGAGCAAATAGCTGTGGTTAGAGAGTTAGGACCACTGAGTTCAAAACACGTTCCACTATGGCAAGCTAACACTACTAATTGCTAAATTACTACTTCATGACTAGTTCACCTTACTTTGAATTATATGGGGTATTTTAAGTTTTGATATTAGCTCTGATATTATTTCAAATACACTTATGAATTTGATATATTTGGTAAATATTTTTCATATTAGTAACATTGTTTATCACCCTTTTTATATGTAGCAATCACCAAACAATTGCCAAACATACAGAAGAAAGACTTAAAAATTTTTCGCAAAATAACAACCCAGGTAAGACTTATCAGAGTGAAGTACTTTTGGTGGTCACATAGATGAAGTCAGAGTAAAAAAGTTTGGATAATGAAAGAACAGTGTGAAAATTAAAAAAAAACCTGAATGTGTAAATTGTATAAGTTCACTTTCTTGCTTTCTTTCTCTTTCTCTCCCTCACCTCTCGATTTTACTTATTTGACAGAGAGAGAGAAAAGTGAGAGAGCAAAGGCAGAGGGACAGGGAGAAGCAGGTTTCCAAATGAGCAGGGAGCCCAATGTGGGACTCAATCCCAGGGTCCAGGGATTTTGACCTGAGCTGAAGGAGGATGCTTACCCAACTGAGCCACCCAGGAGCCCCTATTTTTTTTTTCTTTCTTAATATCTTTCTATTGTGTTTTAAATTTCTTTTCAGTATAACAGAATTCATTGTGTATGCACTCTACCCAGTGCTTCATGTAATACGTGCCTTCCATAATACCCACCACCTGGATCCTCCAACCTCCTACTCCACACCCCTTCAAGAGCCTCAGATTGTTTTTCACAGTCTATAGTCTCTCATGGTTCATTTCCCCCTCCAATTTCCCTCAACTCCCTTCTCTCTGTATCCCCATGTCTTCCATGTTATTTGTTATGCTCTAGAAATAAGTGAAACCATATGATAATTGACTCTCTCTGCTTGACTTATTTCACTTAGCATAATCTCTTCTAGTCCCGTCCATGTTGCTACAAAAGATGGGTATTCATCCTTTCTGATGGAGGCATAATACTCCATAGTGAATATGGACCGCTTCTTCTTTATCCATTCATCCATTGAAGGGCATCTTGGTTCTTTCCACAGTTTGGTGACTGTGGCCATTTCTGCTATGAACATTGGGGTATAGATGGCCCTTCTTTTCACTACATCTATATCTTTGGGGTAAATACCCAGGAGTGCAATTGCAGGGTCATGGGGAGGCTCTATTTTTAATTTCTTAAGTAAACTCCACACCATTTTCCAAAGTGGCTGCACCAACTTGCATTCCCACCAACAGTGTAAGAAGGTTCCCCTTCCTCCACATGCTCTCCAACACACGTTGTTTCTTGTCTTGCTAATTTTGGCCATTCTAACTGGTGTAAGGTGGTATCACAATGTGGTTTTAATTTGCATCTCCCTGATGGCTAGTGCTAATGAATATTTTTTCATGTGTATGATAGCCATCTGTATGTCTTCATCGGAGAAGTGTCTGTTCATATCTTCTGCGCATTTTTTGGCATGGTTATCTGTTTTGTCTGTGCTGAGTTGAGAAGTTCTTTATAGATCCTGGGTACTGTCATGTGCAAATATCTTCTCCCATTCCATGGGTTGCCTCTCTGTTTTGTTGACTCTTTTCTTTGCTGTGCAGAAGCTTTTGATCTTGATGAAGTCCCAAAATTTCATTTGCACTTTTGATTCCTTTGCCTTTGGAGACATCTTGAAAGAAGTTGCTGTGGCCAATGTTGAAGACGTTACTGCTTATGTTCTCCTCTAGGATTCTGATGGATTCCTGTCTCATGTTGAGGTCTTTTATCCACTTTGAGTTTATCTTTGTGTACGATGTAAGAGAATGGTTGAGTTTCATTCTTCTACATATAGCTGTCCAATTTTCCCAGCACCATTTATTGAAGAGACTGTCTCTAAGCCAGCATTAACCAGATCCCCAAAGCCAGCAAAGACCCCACCAAAAAGAAGAATTTCAGACCAATATCACTGATGATTATGTGTGCTAAGATTCTCAACAAGATCCTAGCAAATAGGATCCAACAGCACATTAAAAAGATTATCCACCATGACCAGGTGGGATTCATCCCTGGCTTGCAAGGATGATTCAACATTTGCAAATCAATCAATGTGATAGAGCAAATCAATAATAGAAGAGGTCCTCGCAGTTGATGCAGGAAAAAGCATTTGAAAAAACTCAGCATCCATTCCTGATTAAGACGCTTCAAAGTATAGGGAGAGAGGGAACATTCCTCAACTTCATAAAATCTGTCTATGGAAAACCCACAGGAGATATCATCCTCAATGGGAAAAAGCTTGCAGCTTTCCCATTGAGATCAGGAACATGAAAAGGAGGCCCACTCTCCCCACTCATGTACAACATAGTATTAGAAGTCCTAGCAACAGCAATCAGACAACAAAGAGAAATAAAAGGTATCCAAATTGGCAGTGAGGAAGTCAAACTCTCTCTCTTTGCAGATGACATAATACTTTATATGGAAAACCCAAAAGACTCCATCCCCAAACTACTAGAACTCATACGGCAATTCTGTAATGTGGCAGGATACAAAGTTAATGTACAGAAATCAGGGGCTTTCTTATACACTAACAATGAAAACACAGAAAGGGAAATTAGAGAATCAAATGCATTTACTATAGCACCAAGAACCATAAGATACCTGGGAATAAACCTAACCAAAAAGGCAAAGGATCTGTACTCAAAGAACTGCAGAACACTCATGAAAGAACTCGAAGACACAGAAAGATGGAAGACCATTCCATGCTATTGGATCAGAAGAATAAACATTGTTAAAATGTGTATACTGTCTAGAGCAATCAGAGGTCCATTCTGATCAAAATTCCATCAGTATTTTTCAAAGAGCTGAAGCAAATAATCCTAAAATTTATATGGAATCAGAAGAGACCCCAAATTGCTAAGGAAATGTTGAAAAAGAAAAACAAAACTGGCTGCATCACATTACTTGATTTCAAGCTTTACTACAAAGCTGTGATCACCAAGGCAGCATGGTACTGGCATAAAAACAGACACATAGACCAGTAGAACAGAGTAGAGAGCCCAGATATGGACCCTCAACTCTATGGTCAATTAATCTTCGACAAAGCAGGAAAAAATACACAGTGTAAAAAAGACACTCTTTTTTTTTAAAAATTTTTTCAATTTATTTTTCAGAAAAACAGTATTCATTATTTTTTCACCACATCCAGTGCTCCATGCAATCCGTGCCCTCCATAATACCCATCACCTTGTACCCCAACCTCCCACCTCCTTAATATCTTTCTTAATAATCCAGTATTCAGAATTATTTAAGAATTTAAATACTGTCATGAACAATAAGAACAAATCCATGAGAGAGACTGGACTCCAGGAAATAAACTGAGGGTTACGGAAGGGAGGGGGTAGGGGGTATGCGGGTACTGGGTGATGAGTATTAAGGAGGGCACATATCGTGATGAGCACTGGGTGTTATACGCAGCTAATTAATCATTGAACACTATATCCGAAACTTACGATGATGTAGTATATGCTGGCTACTGAACATAATTTTTTAAAAATGTACCTCAGTGTGGACAACAACAAAAAAGGAAGTTAATTTTAGGCAATTTAAAATACAAGACATTATTGTTTGAAAAGAAATTCATTATTATAGTCAAATAAAATCCCTTATATCTTTGTGTAAATAAGAGAAAGATATTTAAGTTAGTATGTTTTATACTTCCTCTTTAAGCATATTAAAACAAATTGAACTTGTTATGAAAATGGATCTTTTAATTTTTACAAGTGGATTACATTTAGTAAATATTATTACATACTGATTTGTCTCATTAAAAAAGGAGCTATCCTTAAAAACTTGGAACTCTACAATACATTCCTGGTACCATAAACAAATGGCAAAAAATACGAACTGCAAAACTTAGCTAGTATGCAGCAATACCAGTGAGACTGTTTTTTTTTTTTTTTTTCTTTAAAGGTGACCGTCTATGGTCCAGAAATCAGAAAAGAAACGCCTTGAGAAGCATAGGTTTTTTTACATATTGTTGTATCAACAAGATCTCAACATTAACAACTATTTACTCATTTCTCACTACTGAAAGAGAATGAGATCTGTTGACCTTATTAGAACAATATTTTCTTCTTTTTGTTGCATAATTGTCATGATAGTGTAATTTTTTTAAAAAAGATTTTATTTATTTGACAGAAATCACAGGTAGGCAGAGAGGCAGGCAGAGAGAGGAAGGGAAACAGGCTCCCTGCTGAGCAGAGAGTCCAATGCAGGACTTGATCCCAGGACCCTGGGATCATGACCCGAGCCGAAAGCAGAGGCTTTAACCCACTGAGCCAACCAGGCGCCCCCGGATAGTGTAATTTTGTTAGAACACGATACTCTGTTGCCATTAGTAAAGAGATTATCATAGTAAAAATTCAAATGGGGCAGCTGAGGCTCAACAGATTATAATAAAAGCAGAAAAATGGTTCACAATAACAAAAATGCTACCATTGCTCCCTACATGTGGCACCTAGTGTTGTACAATCTGAAATGCATGAAGAAACATTTAATTTAGTAGACTTTTATCAAAGAAAATCTGTAGGTTGGTTCGGTTTTGCAATTTACTCATTTTCATTTGTTCACTTAGCAAATAACTATCAAGTGTCTTTTAGCTACTGTCACTCTGATGTAGAATACAGACATTCAAAAAACACAATCCTTGCCCTCCAGGAGTTTGTTATTATCATTGTCATTTTTTATTATCTACTCTATTTTTACTACTTTATTTTTTAATTATTTAGTTTATTCCATGCTTACTATGTGCCAGAGCCCCCTAGTGTTTATAATTCTCATTGTTACGTTTTTTTTATTCGTATTTAATATGTAAGTCGATAGTATGCAGACTGAGTAGTAAGTTTGCCAGGTAAATAAGCAGAAGAACCATGTTTAACAGGAGGAACGTCCATCAAGATTACATGTTTTGCAGAGGGAACAGCAGTGCAGACGCTCAGATGTATGAGTGAACTTTGGAGCACTTATGAGCAGTTCAGTTTTGCTGGTGCAAAAAGTGTGCTATGGGAATGGTTGGAATGAGTGAATACTTAGCTAAGGCAAGCTAATGAAAGTTTTTCGGTACCATGGAAAGGTGTAGATCTTACCCTGTAGACCTTGGGAAATGTATCAGGTCGAATGCTTTTAGCTGCAAATAACAGGTGACTTATAACAGTGACTAAAACAGGGCCGCCTGGGTGGCTTAGTCAGTTACACGTTGACTCTTAGTTTTAGCTCAGGTCACAGTCTCATGGGTCATGAGATCAAGCCCCACATCCCACAGGGCTCCATGCTCAGCATGGAGTCTGCTTGACGATTCTCTTCCTCTGCCATTCCTCCCATTTGTGCACTCTCTCTTGCACGCGTTCACTCTCTGTCAAATAAATAAATCTAAAAAAAGCAAACCAAACCAAACAGTGACTAAAACGGTAGGAACCAGTATTGTTTTGATGGTTCAGTGATGTCTCCAGGATCCCAGTTGTCTCTTTTTAGCTTTGAGGTTGGCATTATTTTATATGTCCTTTCCTGATTGGCTAATTAGCAACAATATCCAGTGACTGGAAGGACTGTTTTTCTTTATATGTTTGTTTTTTTTTTTTTTTTTTTTTTTTAAGATTTTGTTTATTTATTTGACAGAGAGAGACAGACAGAGAGGGAATACAAGCAGGGGGAAGCGGCAGAGGGAGAAGCAGGCCTCTTGCTGAGCAGGGAGCCTGATGTGGGGCTGGATCCCAGGACCCTGAAATCATGACCCGAGCTGAAGGCTGACGCTTAACAACTGAATCACCCAGGCTCCCCTATATGTTTCTTTTAAATAGGAAGAAAACTCAGAGGCTTGCAGCAACTTTCCTCTAACATCTTATAAGCTAGGTTATATCACATGCTTGTTCCTAAACCAGCCACTGGTAGACCAGGTACTGTGATTAGCTTAGAATAATCTTTTTTTCTTTTGAAGCTGTGGTAAGGCGGCTTCGTGTTTGGGACAATAAATATCCAAATAAAGTTGTGGTTTTCCAGCAAGAATGAAGACTATGGCATGGTTATTGGGGAGGGAGCCAGCAGTACTTGATGGAGCAGTACTTCACTGGAGAATGTGAAGCAGAAGGGTAACAAGATTAGATTTGAATTAGGGTCTTCTGGTTGTGGCACAAAATAGTGATCACCAAGATTTTTCTCTAAAGGGCCAGATAGTGAATATTTTAGGCCCTGTCGTTTTTCAACTACAACTACCACTATAGTGTGAAAGCAGCCTAGCAATACGTAGGTGAATAGCAAGAGCCAACCATCTGGTTCTGTAAATAAAGTTTTATGGGGGCACAGGCACGTGACTGGTCTGACTTGGCCTGTGGCCATAGTTTGGTCACCCCTCATGTGGAGGATAGATTGGAAAAAAACCATGTAAAGAGACTGGAAGATAAAGGACGCTTATATTTCCTTAGTCTAGTATCAGTCCATTATGAAATGTTCACTCCTCTATACTGAAAAAGTCAGGAGGCTCAATTTATTCAATTTACAATGTTGTTCTTTTTCTAGGCCTTATGTCTTTCTCGTTTTTTAAAAATTTCAAACTTTTCAAAAGATTTTATTTATTTGAGAGAGAGCACAAGTGGGGCAGAGGGGCAGAGGGAGAGGGAGAAGCAGACTCCCCATTGAGCAGGGAGCCTGGTATGGGGCTTGATCCCAGGACCCTGAGACCATGACTTGAGGTGAAGGCAGATGCTTAACTGAGTCACCCAGGTGCCACCTTTCTCATTTGTTTTGCTTAAAAACTTTTTATTCATTTAATAAATAGCAATACTAGTTGGTGGGTTTTTTTTCCCCTTCTGGAAGTCATCAATTAAGAGGTCATGTTTGTGTAGGGCAGTGGCAGGGGAAATATAAAGCAATGATAGAAAAGAAGTATAGTTAATACAGTTTCATGATTATTGAATGTAGAAAGAGGAGAGAGGGGGATGCCTGGGTGGCTCAGTCATTAAGTAGCTGCCTTCAGCTCAGGTCATGATCCCAAGGTCCTGGGATAAAGCCCCACATTGGGGTCCCTGCTCCATGGGAAGCCTGCTTCTCCCCCTCCCACTCCCCCTGCTTGTGTTCCCCCTCTCGCTGTCTCTCTGTCAAATAAATAAAATCTTAAAAAAGGGGAGGGGGAAGAAGAAATCGTAGAAGAGTCATATATTTCCAGGTTGTGCACTAACATTTAAACTTGCCATGAAGAATGAGTAGGACTTTATCGGAGTGCAGTGGGAATAGGGAAGACCAGGGATTTTCTGTATATGTTGAATTTGATGGAATATCCATGTAGAATATTTTTAGTAACTGGATAATTGAATACTAGGAGTTTCTAGCTGGAGACAGAGCCTCAAGTTTGTAGGTGCTGATTTGAAATAAACTGATTAGAATTATTAGGCAAAGTCATAGCTTGGACAAAGATTGAGCTTGTCCATGATGGAAAACATATAGAAATAGACGAAGGCCAGTGAACAAAGCCTGGGAATACCAGTATATAAAGTGTGGATAGAGGTGTAAGACTTGGTAGAGAAGACTGAGAAGTGGCTGGGGAAACTTAGGAGAGGAATTAGAGGAAATGTTGAAAAAATTGAAAAAAAATATTTCATGGAGTATTAATTGTATCAAAATCACTAAAAAAAGTTGGATTTAACTTTTAAAAGTTCTTTGGTGGTAACCTTTTCAAAAGAACCATTTTTGAGTTGTAAGGTCTGTTATTTATGTGACTGGTATATTCTGTGTTCAAATATGGAAAAATAACACAACAAGTGTTTTTTTTTTTCTAACTGCCGTATCTACCTGGACAGGGTCAAGGGGAAATGGTCTGGCCTGGTGAGTAGACTGGCCAACATTTTTCCATAATTGTCAAAACCTAGGGGTCAAGTGTGAGGAAAAGTGTTGTCTTTCTTACCTGTTTTGTGTAGAGATACTTGAGCTTTTCTTCAAGTCCCTGGTACACTCTCGTGGATGAATACTAGGACAAAAATCTGGAAGCAATAGGCAGGAAGCCGCTGTCAGGCCCTATCTCTGAAATGGAATCACGATGCAGCTGTCTTTTGACAGTTTCAAATTTGATCAGAAATACTTTATACAGACCCGCAGTTTGGGAGAAACTGACCTCTGTTAAGTATTTTATTGCAGAAAACTAGTATAATATCAAGGAGGAAATATAAGGTGATATGCTGAATATACCAGTTCTCACTTGCTAGGGATTCTGTGTCAGTAAAAAACGTCAGTACTGGACTATTTTTGTTAGTGCTGTCTCTCTCCATCCTCTTTAATTTGCCTTCTTCTTATATCTTTACTTTTACTGCTTCTTTCTGAATATCATCTGTAAAGAAAGCACTAAGGAAAACTGTCTTGGAATCTATCACTATTGGAACACATTTCTACTATATGTATATTTCCTCCTAAGGTAACAGGCTACCCCATCTAAAATGTATTTCATATTTTGTTGTTTCTTGTGCTTAACTTCTTTGTACCTGTACCACAGAGACAGAGTTAGTGATGATGTTTAGCCAAGATTGAAAGCATTTTCTGGATTATCGGAAATTTTTACCTGATAACAGTTTTAATGTGACATGCTTTTGTATTTTTTCAGAAATTGGTAAACTATGGCTTAACAAGAATATGTGGCCAAATAGATTGACAAGTTTTTAACCATCTATGTATATAAGATAACTCACTTTGTTTTTCCCCAAATGAATTCTGTTGATCTCTAACGATCAAATCCACTATTTTCAGGCTGGAGTGGATAACTCATCCTACATTTTGAATGTAGTATTTCTGAGTTTTTGAGCAGATTGTCAACAACTGCCTTTAATAGGTGAACTGTTTCTAATTCTATAAGAAATTAAGAAAATGAGTGGAAACCAAAAACCTCTAGAACCAATAGTGTGTTATTATACTGTGTATGATATATTTTTCTATATATTTTATATATATAAAAAATATATTTTTTTTTCTATAATTATTCCTTACCTTATCGATTCATAACTACAATAGAAGTGAATTAAGCCCTATTTAGTTGCAGAAAATTTATGTGACCTTTTAGTTTTTTTATAGGAACTTTTGTACTGTAGGACATATTCGTAATCATCAGAATTCTCTTTTTTTCCCCAATTAAAATACGATTGTTGCTTGTTTCACATTATTTTCTGACATTATTTCATCTATTCCTTTTATGCCTTTATTCAAATGGATTCAAATACAGCAGTCCCCCAGGCAAATTCTAAGAAAAACAGATTCAAGGAAAGGTATTCTGTGAAATAACCTTCTAACTGTAATCGTGTCTTAAAACATCAACCTTAATCATAAAAATTCCATATGATGCATTGGTATTAGAGACTCCCAAAATGATACCCAGGTTTGGTTATTCACTGGAGGAACTCGCATGTCTCAGCATATTTGTACGCATGCCTGCGGTTTATTACGGTGAAATGATACAAAGCAAAATCAGCAGAGAAAAGGTGCATGGAGTGAAGTCTAGAGGAAGCCAAGTGCAGGCTTCTAAGAATCCTCGGCCTATGGGTGTGCTTAATTCCTCCAGCATTAAATCACGACAACTCGTGTGAGATGTTGTCTGCCAATACAAGAATCTTACAGATACTCAGTGCCTGAAGTTTTCTTTAAGTGATAATCATGTAGGCATCTTCTCCCTAGCATATATCAAAATTATGGTTCCCGGAAGGAAATCAAATAGTAAATGCTTGATAAATCACCTGGTTTGTACCAACACTTAACAGTCTCAATGGATACCTTTTTTTTTTTTTCCTTCACAGTAAATAGACCTTATTTTTTACAGCATTTTCAAGTCCTTTGCAAAATATCGCAGAAAGTACAGAGAGTTTCCATTTACCGCATGTTCCTCTACACGTGTAGCCTTCTTGTTGTCAACATCCTGAACCACAGTGGTACATTGTTATATTTATATTAGCTCATCTTTATCCTCCACAGTCCATAATTTACATCAGGGTTCATTCTTGGTGTTGTACATTCTATGGGTTTTAACAAATGTGTGATGACATGTATCTACCATGTGGTATCACATAGAATAGTTTCACTGCCTTAAAAGTTCTCTGTGCTGTGCCTGTTCCCCTTGTCACAACCCTTGTCTCCTAACTTAAAAAGTTTTACTTTTACCAGAATGTCATACAGTTGCAATCATACAGTGGATATCTTCTCCAATGTTTTAAAAAATTAAAATTCCGAGGTAATTGAATATAGTGATTCAAGATAATCTTTGTCCTTGGTTATGTTCATCAGTGTAGGATCTGATGACATATGCCTTACAGACTGAAAAAGTGTGATTTCTACAGATGTTTGTCACATAGTGGGGAAGGTTGAGAACAATGACGTCATATCCTGCTACCTAGCACTAATCTTTGGTACCATTCTGGTCTAAGAGGTGGATCCAGATAGACTCTCCAGCAATGAAAGTAGGTCGACTCAAGAGGTTATACTTTATAGAACCAGAATCACTAAAATCGCTAAAAGCTTTCATACTTACCTTGCAATTGGAAATAAGGCCAGAGAGAGTCTGTTTGCTATGTTTTGCCATGCTGCAAAGTAGAGTGGCTGTAGACCAAACTTTGTGATGAGGTGTTTCACCCTAAACTTAACAGCCCCTGCTGGAGATCTGGAGAATTCTGTTGTGTTACAGCAAAATAATTATAGTCTCTTTTAACTGTACCTCATAGTGAAAGTCCTGAAGAATCCAGAAGAATCCTGACTTTGTCAGTCTATGAGGATGATTCTGCTAATGACACCATTTTCTGTTAGTCTCAAGGGTTTGGTTAAAATTGTGGTCATAATAAACATCCACTTGTAGGTATCAAATTCCAATAAATACCATTCTTTTCTTCCATTTGGTAAATGTAGAGGAGAAAGTAACATATTTAGCGAGTTTCCTGCCTGCCAATAGTATAATTAATATTCACTCCAGTGTGGTTGCCAGGTTTGGTCCCGAAGAATACTTTTTAATACAACATCAGTCTTACAATTTGAATATTCTGTATTTTTCTGTTGTTGATTTTTAAAATGTACTTTGCTTTTTTCTTTAGTGGCGAATAAGACTTCTGAAGAAGACTCTTTAAGCAGGTAGGATTTTTGTGGATTTTTTTTTTAACAAATTCTGTGTTAACAAGGGAATGCAGAGAAAAGCATTTGTTGAGAGTTCTACTGTGTGTTAGGCACTATATTATGTGCTTGACATTTATTATTATATAGTCATTACAATAGCATCACAAACTAGATGTGCTGTTACAGCCTATTTTTTTTATTATTTAGTCAGCTGTGGTTCAGAAACATTGATTAATTGACCTATGATTCTATAGTTAAAGAGAGTAGCAGACCCAGAAACCGCCACTGCTGCTAACAAGAGCTTGAACGCTGTAAATTTTTGGTCTTGGAGGGTGCCATGGTGCCCCCCATGAGGCCTAAGAAACTAGTCAGCTACTCAGTTTGAAAATTCTTCAAATTTTCAAATGTGATGATGACTTTGTTTCTGCAACCTCACCTTTGAATAAGAAGCCCAGAACAATACCAAAGGAGTTAATACTAGAAACTGAAGAATGTCCAGAAAGAAGATATCCCACTACAAGAGAAAACACCTAAAAAAGGATGGCTATAGGTGACGAACTTTACCAGCGAGACTTAGAAGTGGCGCTAGCTTTATCAGTGAAGGAACTTCCAGCGGTCACCATTGATGGGGGAGAGGCTCGAGATACAAGCACCAAAAAAATGTGGCAGCAGCGAAATTGGGATAATGACTAAGGCTCCCCACCTCTCCGATTGCAGTGTACCCAGTGATGATTTAGATTGAGATAAGCTTACCGAGGGAGATGATGTGTGCGGTGCTCAAGGGAAAAGAAAAGCAGCATCAAAAGCTGTGGTACAGCAGAGGAAGAGTCTTTCGGAAGGCAGTCATGGCGGTAGTGCTGACGACTCTGAACCAACCCACTGGTGGAGAGTCTGAGGATGAGTCTGATTTTAGGGAAAGTGAAGATGATGATGCAAACTTCATTGTGGGAGAAAAAAAGTGGAATAAATTAAAAAGAAAGAAGTGAAAGTAAAATCCCCACTTGAAAAAAAGGAGAAGAAACCTCAATCCAAACGTGATCCAAAGTCACTTTGGAAGTGACTTCAAGAGACCGTGCTCCAGCTGCCCTGAAATCAATCTCAACCTTCACCATAAAAGGCTTTATCAGTGAAGAGGCCATTTGGAAACCATTACAAATATGCAAACCTTCAGCTGGAAGCAGAAAACCTACGTAGATGCCACCAGCGCTGTCTGGAAGTAGCAACAGCAGCAGCAACAGCAGCAGGAGCCCACTGGCAGGGGTGTCTGTTAAGTCTCCAAATCAGAGTCTCTGCTTTGGCTTGTCTAGAGTAGCACAAGTGAAACCTTTGCATCCAAATGCTGCTAGTAGCTAATTGTGGTAGTCAACAAAGGTTTGATTAAGAGAATAAGAGTTTTACAAGTGTGTTTATATTTGAATTGTGTTTCTGTTTAAGAAGTATCATAATATAAACGAATCCTTTAATGTAAAAAAAAAAAAAAAAAGAGTAGTAGACCCACGATTTGCCTGTCAGCCTGCATGAGTCCCACATCAATTCTTTTGTCCCTCAGCAGCACTGAGGTTAAGGTACAGATCCTAGTCAGATCAGCTCAGAAAGTCAGATTTAGTTATGTGTTTGCTGATTTAGAGTTTTCCTAAGAAACCAGGTTAGTCCAAGCATTTGTTCTAATATATTTGACAACTAGTGATAACTAGGGGTAATTAGTGCAGTGGCAACTAGTCTCTTGTTTTTACTGTCAAAGATTTTAGGATGGCTCTCATTACCTATGGCCATAGTACATAGCTTTTACATAAGCATGACCTAATCAGGCAAGTTCTTAGATAAAGAGATGTCTTCTCTCCTTGAGATGAATGCTTTTTCCAGAAGTGATGGATATGTAATCTAGGTGTAGGCCATGATACGTTAATTAATTTTATCATCTATTTAGAGGATATTTCTAAATGATTCCTGTTTACTGACTTCCCCGTCTAGTTTTCCCTTTAGACTTGTCCCTTGACCAGTTCCTTGAAGCCTTTTCTTTTTTGTAGATTTTTTTTTCTTTTTTCTCTCTTGACTTTTCTACAATCTTTTCTCATTTTTTTCTTTTTTCTTTCTTCTCTGCTTTTCTTGGTGTTTCTTTTGTTCCATCAATTTTTTCCCTTTCTTCCAGGTAAGTATTCTCTGTTTTTCTGTAGACAAAATCAAAAGCACATAGAATTTCATGATTTTAGGGCATCTTAGAGATGAATTAATCAAAATACCCTCTGGTACTACAACCTGTGTTTAACATCCTCACCAAGTGATTATTTAAATGGAGAATTTGAAATGCAAAAGAGATTAAAATGACTTACTTGGATATGATAAGTGACAGAAATGAGATTTACATTCATGTTTTTTCCTTTTTTCCTCATCGTAATAGGTGAATGTTTTAATAATAGAAAGATGGGGAGTGGGTCTAGTGAACACAGTGAAGGTGCGTAAGGAAGGAATTGGCAGGAGAGGTCGAGTTTCAAGAATAACGACACTGGGTTGGATGGGAATAAGAGTTTTCGAAAAGATGTCAGAATATTTGGGCTTATAAGTTAGATCAAGATGGCTTACAGAAATGAGGGACACACACACACACACAGAAAGGAATGAAGGATACGGGATATTGGGAGTTTAGAAAAGCACATTAAAATAGAGGGTTCAAGAGAATCATGAGCAGTTTTTTTGTTGGTTGGTTGAATTGAATGAACTAGCATACTTCGGGTTTTCTGTTGAGAGGTATTAAAATCATTTGAGCCACAGGGAAGGCTTTTTACAGCATATAGGAATGCTGTACTACTACTACTTCCAGCCCAATCTTGGATTAGATCCTCTCGAGTAATGGGGGAATGGAGATTCTGAACCACACAGATATATGGCCCAAGGTAGGGGTCTCCTCACTCCACCTCTTTTTCTAATACTCTGATGTCCTTCCCATGTACTTGTAGGGTTTGGTGGGCTAGGACTGGCTGTCAAATCAGTAACAGACTTCATTTGGGTAGTTGGTAACATGTCTACATTGAGATGATTACATGGATGACTTTCAGTTTAGCTTGTCATCCAGGAGCAGGAAATGGCTTCTACTCTTGATCATTTGATGCTGTGCTTGTTTTGGGAATCTGCTTTCATAGGCTAAAGATTTAAAAGTTTGGAGGGTACCACTGAGCCCTGCACTTGTTGTAGGGCTATGCTGTACTTGTATCCCTGTGACTTACTGTAACTGGAATCTTGAACCTCCCATTCCCCTTTACCCATTTTGTCCATCTTCCCACCCCATTCTCTTCGGGTGATACAGAATTCTCTGTATTTCTGGGTCTGTTTCTGTTTATTTTTGCTTTTACTGCTCTTGCCTCAGGAGCAGTAAAAGCAAAGCAAACTGTTGGGACTACGTCAAAATCAAAAGCTTTTACACAGTGAAGGGATCAGTCCACACAATGAAAAGGCAACCTATGGAATAGGAGCAGATATTTGCAAATGACATAGCCAATAAAGGGTTAGTATACAAATAAAAAGAACTGATAGAACTCAGCACCAAAAACACAACCCAATTTAAAAATTATCAGAAGACATGAACAGACATTTTTCCAAAGAAAAAAACACACAATGACCAACAGGCACCTAAGAAGATACTCAGCATCACTCAGCTTCAGGGAAATGGAAATCAAACTACAATGAGATACCACTGCCTACCTGTCAGAATGGCTAAAATAAAAAACATAAATAACAATGTTGGCATGTATGTGGAGAAAAAGGAATCGTCTTGGATTATCGGTGTGAATGCAAACTAATGCAGCCACTGTGGAAACAGTATGGCGTTTCCTCCAAAAGGTAAAAACTGAACTACCCTACAATCCAGTAATCACACTATTGGGTATTTATGCCCCAAAATAGGAAAATACCAATTTGAATGGATACATGTACCCCTATGGTTACTACAGCATTAGTTACAATAGTCAGCCCGAGTGTCCATTGAGAGATGAATGGATAAAGAAGTGGCACATATATATACAATGGAATATTCAGCCATAGAAAAAATGAAATTTTGCCATTTCAGTGAAATAGAGGGAACTAGAGAGTATTGTGCTAAGTGGAGTTAAGTCAGAGAAAGACAAATACCATATGATTTTACTCATATGTAGAATTTAAGAAACAATAGAAATGAGCAAAGAAAAAAAAAACAACAAAAAGCGAGAGACAGACAACCAAGAAACTGACTCTTAACCATAGTGAACAAGTTGATGGTTACCAGAGGGGAGATGGGTAGGGAAACAGGTGAAATAGGAGCTAAGGGTTAAGGAATGCACTTGTCGTGCTGAGCGCTGGGTGATGGAATTACCATATCATTATATTGTATACATGAAACTAATACAGCACAGTGTGATACTGGAATTAAAATAAAAACTTAATAACAAAAACAGAGGCTAAAGTTCAATTACATCAAGAAACTTCATTCAATAAATAAATAGATGACCTTTCACTTGATTTTTTTTTCATTAACTTGTTTTTGTTGTATATTTTTGCTCTAAAGTATTTCCGTTAAACCTGGTGATGATAATGCTTCATGGCCTACATCAGATGATGAAGACTTAAGTTTCAATATGAAGGTAATATACTCTCTTGTGAAATTAATTTTTCTGCTCTGAATTTAGTCTTGTGTATTATTTTCTCTTAAAACTTAGCAGTGGCCTGCCTATCATCATTTTATGTTTGAAGTGGAAAGTTGGTCAGAACAAACCACTTGATAGAAATATGACAAGTTGAATTTTTTTTAACTCTGTTAAATATCAAAGTTAGAAAAAATGGGCTGGAAATATATAATGACAGGAAAATGATATCGGGAAAAGCTTTCCCATGATGGAGGAAATACGACATTTGGTCAAGGATAAGGATTCTTACTGTGAGTTTTAAATTATCTTATCATGACTTTTCTTTCTTTTCCTTTCTCTTTTTCTCTTTATCTCTCTTTTTCTTTTCTTCTAACATGACTTTTATAATACTCATTCCTAAATGAATCTTTAGTGGACCCAGTTATTTATTACAGATTTTTTTTTCTTGGACATTTTTTATTTTGGTAGCATACAGTTTTATGAAAAGTTTTTTTTTTTTTTTTTTTTTTTTTTTTTTGCTATTTCTTTCCCTTGTTCTACATTTAGACCAAAATAAGATTGGAAATTGTGGAAATTTAGAAATTTAAATTCTACTTAACACATTCTACTGTGTTTTCAAAATAATTCCATAAAGAGTTTAGTTAAAACTCTTTATCTAAGTGAAGAATACACGTTTTGCCTAAAAAAATAATTAACACTAGAAGCAGAGGCTTTTCATACCCATATGGTAAAATGTCTAATTTCAGAAATCTTTTATATTACAGTTTTTCAAAAATATCTACTCATAATCTTAGTATCAGATTCTAAGATTCAAACTTTTAGTCACTTTATATTTATTTAAATATTCATGTTAAAGCTCCTGCATCATGGGACGCCTGGGTGGCTCAGTTGGTTAAGCAGCTGCCTTCAGCTCAGATCATGATCCCAGCGTCCTGGGATCGAGTCCCACATCGGGCTCCTTGCTCCGCAGGGAGCCTGCTTCTCCCTCTGACTCTGCCTGCCATGCTGTCTGCCTGTGCTCGCTCTCGCTCTCTCTCTCTCTCTCTCTGACAAAAAAATAATAAAATCTTTAAAATAAAATAAAATAAAAAGCTCCTGCATCATTATAAGCTATTGGATTTTAGGAAACATAATTGTGCATCTCCTGGAACACCTAGAATAAAAGCTTGCTTGAAGAAGCAATTTTAATATTTTTTGAATGTGAATTAATGAGCAGACAGATGGAATTCTGTATAATGGAATGTTATATAAATAATGTAATGTGCATAATATGTCATAATTAAATATAAAAAATTTTTGAAATACATAATTTAAAAATTTATATTCCCTCTTCATGTTTAGGATGTATAAGTGCAAATGAATTATGTTGAGGAAATAAATGAGAAAGAAGGTTACAATCTATTTTTTACTATTCTTTAATTGTGAGCTTAGAATTTTAGATAGAGAGTCTATCTTTTTTCTCCTGTATTTTTTTTTCCTGCTTTGTTGAAGATTATTTGACCATAGAGTTGAGGGTCCATATATGGACTCTATTCTGTTCCACTGGTCTATGTGTCTCTTTTTGTGCCAGTTCCATGTGTTCATCATCATCATTAGACATCAGAGAGATTCAAAGCAAAAACACATTGAGATACCACCTTACACCAGTTAGAATGGCCAAAATCAACAAGACAGTAAACAACAAGTGTTGGAGAAGATGTGGAGAAAGGGGAAACTTCTTACAGTGTTGGTGGGAATGCAAGTTGGTGCAGCCACATTGGAAAACTGTGCTACCCGATGACCTTGCAGTTGCACTGCTGGATATTTACCCCAAAGATACAGATGTAGTGAACAGAAGGGCCATCTTTACCCCAACGTTCATAGCAGCAATGGCCACAGTCGCCAAACTGTGGAAAGAACCAAGATGCCCTTCAACGGTTGAATGGATAAAGAAGATGTGGTCCATATACACTATGGAGTATTATGCCTCCATCAGAAAAGATGTGTACCCAACTTTTGTATGAACATGGATGGGACTAGAGGAGATTATGCTACATGAAATAAATCAAGCAGAGAGAGTCAATTATCATATGGTTTCACTTACTTGTGGAGCATAAGAAATAACATGGAGGGCATAGAGAGATGGAGAGGAGAAGGGAGTTGAGAGAAATTGGAAGGGGAGAAGAACCATGAGAGACTATGGACTCTGAAAAACAATTGGAGGGTTTTGTAGGGGCTGGCATGGGAGGTTGGTTGAGCTTGGTGGTGGGTTTTAAGGAGGGCACGTATTGCATGGAGCACTGGGTGTGGTGCATAAACAATGAATTTTGGAACACACACATCTCTCCTAATCCTCACCCCAGGAGAAAATGTAGGCTAGTAAATGGCAGAACTGAGATTTGAATCTACATGTGAATGATTCCAAAACCCATGTTCTTTGTGTAATGGTGCTCATTTGACAATGGTGAATATTATAATTATTTTACCAAATGTGTTATTTGTAATCCTTAATACTATTAATTTCTTTTCTAGAATACCCCAAAACCAAACTTAAGAAAACTAATGAATGCTTCTCAGCTTTTCAAGAAATGTAAGCTGTTTGAAGACTTGTTATGCACTGATTTTTGTCCATTCTTGTGTTAGTAACTTGAAATTACAGATATTTTCATATACTCTTTATTTTTTTTTTTTACTAAGTGGAAATAGAACTTGGCCTTCTATCACCGGGAGATAAAACTTTATCTGAGCATGATAATTCTGAAAAACAAATGTGACGATACAGTTGGTGTTTTTTTCCAAACCATCTGGTGACATCTGTGACTCTTCTCCTCCTGCTTTGCCATCGCCTGATTCTATTCTAAAACCTCCTTTCACATCGTTAGGCCTTGGTCTTACAAAGGTAAGTTGTTTCATTTTAAACTTTTTCCCTGTTCATATTTTATTGTCTTGATCCTTCTAATGAAAAGAATCTTAGGAAGAAAGGGAAGTCCTCAAGATCATAAGAGAAAGCAGTGTCATACTGGAAGAGAGGTAATTGGATTGAGATTTATAAAGTCTGGTGGGAGTGAACAGTTCTTAGGTATGCCATTATGGGAGGAAAGAATTACAGAGCAACTGGAAAGAACAGCTATAGATGGAATATGAAGATGAGGGAGGAGGTGAAGGGAAAGAATTCATTTAAGAAGGGCTAGATGACTGTAAAGCTTGCAAAGTTCAGAGAGATTATTATAAAAACACAATAGCAGTTGTGGGGCTACGGGAGAGCAGATACTCTACATTATAAAATATGGTAGAAATCATTTCAAGTGTCAATTAAGAAAACGGAGTCAGGTAATAAAAAAATGCTCACTCCTCTGAATGATTACAGCTTATTTCTATGAAGAAGTGGAGGAAAATTTTATTCTTACTTTTAAGTTGATAAAGTGTTATATTGTATATGTAATTTAGCAAATCCTGTGTTTATAGATAATGCAAAGTGAAATCTGTTTTAGGCCTTAATCAGATTTATTATGAATTTTGAATTTTGGCCATTATCCTTTTTTTTTAATTTTTTCAATTTATTTATTTTCAGAAAAACAGTATTCATTATTTTTTTTTACCAACCCAGTGCTCTATGCAATCCGTGCCCTCTATAATACCCACCACCTGGTACCCCAACCTCCCACACCCCCCTGCCACTTTAATCCCTCAGATTGTTTTTCAGAGTCCATAGTCTCTCATGATTCACCTCCCCTTCCAATTTACCCCAACTCCCTTCTCCTCTCTAACACTCCTTGTCCTCCATGATATTTGTTATGCTCCACAAATAAGTGAAACCATATGATAATTGACTCTCTCTGCTTGACTTATTTCACTCAGCATAATCTCTTCCAGTCCTGTCCATGTTGCTACAAAAGTCGGGTATTCATCCTTTCTGATGGAGGCATAATACTCCATAATGTATATGGACCACATCTTCCTTATCCATTCGTCCGTTGAAGGGCATCTTGGATTTTATTTATTTTCTGTGTGTGTGAGAGAGAGTACAAGAGCAGGGGGAGGGGCAGTGGAGAAGCAGACTCCCTACTGAGTAGGGAGCCTGATGAAGGACTTGATCCCATGAGCCTGGGATCATGACCTTCATGAGCTGAGGGCAGATGCTTAACCAACTGAGCCAACCAGGTGCTCTTTCTTGTGGCTTCTAATTTATGTACTGTGTGGTGTAATCTTGGAAAGTTTTAGATCTTTTTGAGAATAAAGAGAGGAGAGAAGTAAACACCTTACGTAGTCTTTTCATTACTCAAAACTGAAATTTATGACTATGTAAGTGAGGTTCTTAATCTTTATCCATTAAATGAAATAAATTTTAAGGTGCAACACTCTTAAAGAAAAAATATAATTTTTTTAAAGATTTTATTTATTTATTTGACAGACAGAGATCACAAGTAGGCAGAGAGGCAGGCAGAGAGAGAGTGGAGGCAGGCTCTCTACTGAGCAGAGAGCCCAATGCGAGGCTCGATCCCAGAACCCTGGGATCGTGACCTGGGCTGAAGGCAGAGGCTCAACCCACTGAGCCACCCAGGCACCCGATATTTATCTTTTTCACATCATGAGTAATGTCATTTTTCCTACTCCAAATGTATTTGTCTAGAAATTTCTTCATAAGTCTTCTGGGTGCTTCAGGATGTCTGGGTGGCTCAGTTAGTTAAGCATCTATCTTTGGTTCAGGTTTTGATCCCAGGGTGCTGGGATTGAGTCCTGCATTGGGCTTCTTGTTCAGCGGGTAGCCTGCTTCTCTCTCTGCCTGCCCCTCCCTCTACTTGTACTCCCTGTCTCCAACAAACAAATAAATAAAATCTTTAAAAAAAAAAAAGGCTCTGGGGTGCTTCAAATTTGGTATGTCCCAGATTGAAGACATTGTTTCTGATGCTTTCTTCTTCCCTGGCTTTTTGTAATCTGCTCTGTCATTTGTTTTCCCCATCCTAGTAGATAGCACCACTGAAACACTGAAGTAGGAAAAATCCTGGACTCCAAACTTCCCTGAAATTACTACATCCAGGGACACTTTGGTGGCTTGCTCGGTTAAGCATCTGACTGTTGGTGTTGCTCAGGTCATGATCTCAGGGTCCTGGTATGAAGCCCCTGGTCGGCCCCCATACTGAGTAGGGAGTCTACTTGAGGATTCTCTCTCTTCCTCTTCCTCTGCCCCTCCACCTGCATGCACACCCTCTCCTTCTAAATATAAATAAATTATATCTTTTAGAAAAAAACATCGCATCTCTACCTTTGAATCCAATAATACATTATATGTTAATTAATTGAATTTAAATTAGAAAAAGGGACACCTGGGTGGCTTAGTCAGTTAAGCGTCTGCCTTCAGCTCAGGTCAGGATCTCGGGGTTCTGGGCTTGAGTCCCTCATTGGGCTCCTTGCTCAGCGAGGAGTCTGCTTCTCTCTCTGCCTGCTTCTCTTCCTGCTTGTGCTCTCTCTCTCTGACAAATAAATATAAAACCTTTAAAAAATATTAAAAAGCAAAAAAAGAAAAAATCACCACATTCAGTCACTCTCTCCATTCACTATTTTGTATCTGCTTCCCATTTTTCATATCTTAATATAATTCCCTCTCTCTCTGTCCTATAATTTGAAATCCTCTTCTGGCTTGGGTTCCTTTTTTTTAATTCAAAGATTTTATTTATTTACTTGACAGACAGATCACAAGTAGGCAGAGCGAAGAAGAGAAAGCAGGCTCCTCGCTGAGCAGAAAGCCTGATGCGGGGTTCGATCACCCGCATCAGGGATCATGACCTGATGATCCCTGAGCCAAAGGCAGAGGCTTTAACCCACTGAGCCACCCAGGTGCCCCTTGGGTTCCTTTATGTTCATCTCTACATTGCTATGAGAGTGAGCTTTCTAGAATATATTTGTGGTGATGTAACTCCTCTGCTTCTTTAGTGGATGCCCATTACCTGAAGGAGAAAGTTTATATTCCAGCATCACACTTGCCTTTTTTGTTTCAGTCCTGGTTTTCCAATTCTGTCTCTCTATCCCACTCCAAAAAATTGTGTTCCAGTTTTGCCACCTTCTGTAGCTATAGTCACTTACTGTGTTATTCCATACGTCATCCTTTTGCTCATTCTACCTTTTCTAGAATGCCCTTCACACTGTCTTTGTGTAGTCTCTCTCTCCAGATACAGCCCTACCTTTGCAGCATTTCCTGAGCTTCCCATATACAACTGTTTTCCCCTTTGTGCCTTCACTGTGCTTTATTCACTTCACCTGTAGAACTAGTAAATGATACTCTTCTGTTCTCGTTTTTGTCCATCTCTACCCCTACTAGGATACATGACAGTCTCTTTTATTTATATTTCCAGCTTCTCCCAGGATAGTGCCTATGACTTGATGGACGCATTTGTCTTTCTGAGTGAGTGGGTGAGCACGTGAATTGATGTGATGTTTTCTGAAGTCGGGCTTTTGTTTTGTGTTGTTTTTATAGGAAGGAGAGGAGCGGCCAGCGATTGGAACAAAGGACGATGGTATCACTGAAAGTGTTCCACAAGCACAAACCTTTAATGACTGTTTGACTTCTGCTGACAGGGCAGATAAAAACGATAGACATGGTAAGTTAGTGAACATCTCCACATTTTTTTCTAGGCCTAAATGCTAGTATAAGAAATATCACCGTATGTAGATCTAGTTATATTCCCCCATTTCATTAAGATATTTTTCTTTTTCTTTTTGCTGTCTTTCTTTTTATGTATACCAGCTTTTGGTTCCTGAAAATTCTTCAACCCTCTGAAAATCTTTACTGCTTTTACTTTTATTTTATTGAAGTATTCATGAAGGGGGTATAGGCTTGTATATACGTTTAAAATTCATAATACATGTTCTCATTAAGGTATCTTTGACTGTATTTTATAGCTATGCTGTCAGCATTAGGATTTGCAGAACAAAATGAAGAATCACCTTGGGATTCTGAGGTACCGTTTTATTATTATTTTAAAATAAAAGCAAGGAGTGATTTTCAAACGTAAAAGGGATGCTTAGACTTTACTCTCTCATCTCTGCATTTGCCTATAAAAACTATTTCCTTATAATTTTTACCTGTAATTGATAAAATATTTATGTGCTAAATATAATAATCCAGCAAATATAGTTCTATTAATTTACAAACTTAACCTAATGAAAACTGTGTAGTAGTAGTATTGCAGAAAACGGAGGCTTAGACGTGATAAGGAATTAGTTTGTGTTTTGAAATTAAGTTATCTAAATAACCAAAGAATTACTCCAGGCCACTTATGGCCAGATATATGATTCTGTGGTGTATATGGATGTGCAAAACTCCTAATGAGATCTAGAAAGAGTTTGGATTTTAGTTTTTCACAAGTTGGAATTTGAAAAGATGATACCTGGGACTTGAAACTGTATCTATCTATCTGTCTGTCTATCTATCTATCTATCTGTATGTATGTATATGCATATGTATATGTATATTTTAAAAATATTTTGTGTATCTATGTAGTTGAGAGAGAGAGTTAGTGAGTGGGAGGGAGAGGGAGAATCTGAAGCAGACTCCAGTCTGAGCACAGAGCTCAACTGAACCATGGGGGGCCCCTGAAACTATTATATTTGGATTGTTAAGTAGATTTACAAGGAGCATTGTGATTATAATAAAAATTATAGTAATATAATGGTATTAGTGGTATTATTACCACTGGTTTAGTGGTGTTTTATTTATTTTTAAAAAGATTTTATTTATTTATTTGAGAGAGAGAGAGAGAAAGGGAGCATGAGTGGGGGGAGGGGCAGAGGGCAAGGGAGAAGCAGGCTCCCCACTCCCCATTTCTGGGGCTCTATCCCAGAAATGCCTAGGCATCCCTGGTTTAGTGGTGCTTTCAATAGGTAAAAACTATTTCAGATAGTTAAAATAGTATGCCTTGAGTATCTTTGTGGCAGCCTTACTTACAGAAACGTAAGTGTAAGGTAACGATGACCTTTTCTAAGGTGACAGACTATGGAGGGAGCTTTAAAGGGGCCTGATCTCTTAGGACAGGTAGGTGCTATACAGTACAGCAAGCACTGTGTTTGAAGTCAAAAGATACAGTGGCATCCAGGTTCTGTCACTTGGTAGCTGTGGGATCCCAGAAAAAACTTGTTTAACCTGTTTGAATGTCACAGAACTCATTCATAAAAATGGTTCTAATACCTACCTCTCAGGTATGTGTAATGAACAAGTATGAAAACACTTTGTAAACTGTTAAGGGCACTATAGAAACATGAGACAAAAATGATCACAGCAGTATTAGTGATTTACTAAATATCGAGGACCCTTTTTTGAAATGTGAAGATTTCTGAAGGGCAATAAAATAAATAGCAGTAGTGTTAAGAAAAGAAGGGGAAAGTTAGAATGGGCAGGTGGATTTCTAATTTGGGCTATGTTAAATTTCAGTGACATTGTGTAGGTATACAGTTGACCCTTGAACAAGATGGGTTTGAATTGTTTGTCCACTTACACTCAGATTTATTTGATACAGTACAGTACTGTTAATGTATTTTTTTCCTCTTCCTTATGATTTTCTTCATAACCTCTTCTTTAGTTTATATTGTAGGAGTACAGTATATAATATATAGGACATACAAAATGTGTTAATTGACTTTACGTTATTGGTAAGGTCAGCATTAGGTTATAATTTACTCTGACCTTCCGTGCTTAGTTTACAGAGTCAATATTCAAATGAGGATTAAGAAGTAGATGAGATCTACAGATCTAATGATCTCTACTCTAGAGATCTAAGGTCTTCTATTTAAATATCTTGGTTTTTAATATACACTTTTTCTATTTTTAAGTCTAATTGCTTTTGAAGTAGGAAGTTCAATAGGAGATGAGTAAAGTTTTGGGGGAATCCAAAGTTACATGTGGAGTTTGGACTGCACGGCTATCAATGCCCTTAACCCTTGCATTGTGCTAGGGTCGATACCTAGTATAGTGACTTGGCACTTGAGACCTTCTCAGTGAGCTTGTTGTTGTTACTTTTAGAGAAAAAGAAAGAGAGAGCATGTGAGAGGGGTGGGGAGGGGCAGAAGAAGAGGGACAGAAAGATTCCCAAGTAGGCTTTGTGCTCATCATGGAGCCCAACATGGGGCTTAATCTCCCAACCCAGAGATCATGAACTGAACTGAAATCAACAGTCAGTTGCTTAACTGACTGAGCCATATAGGTGCCCCCTCAGTGAGATTATTTTAGGTGTTTTGACCTTAAATACATTTGTTATTGAATACCAGCTATATACCAGGCTGTACAAGTTGAGGGGTTAGGCTGTAGTGGTTGATGCAGAAAAATGAGGAATAACAACCCACTGTAAGTCACTGTTAGTGGTTCATATAAAGAAAATGGGAATGTTAGGTTAGGGAACAGTGGGGGAGTTTGCAGTTAGAATGGGGATGAGAATGCGAGCGGAATTTTGTTGGTCAGAAACAATCTCTCTGAGTGTGGCAAGAGCTGCCAAGTAAAGGATGAGAAGGACCAGTTGTGTGAAGGTCTTGGAGACCTTCTAGACATTCTAGACAGACAGAACCGTGGATCACACCTGTTCATCATTTCACTCTAATGTCTTGGAATGACCAGGAAGCAGGAAGATCCACCCCATTGTCATAACCATTGCTATTATTGTTGTTTGTAGAAAAGAAAATGGGTATACTAAAATAAGTGCCTGGTACCTTTTAGGTAATTAACAAATAAATGTTCTTATTATTCCCTTATGAAAGCTTATTATACTTTTTGGAGAGTTTCATACCTATATCTAAAACTTTTTACTATTATTTAAACATAATTTCATGAAAAGTTTTTCTTCCTACTTTGCCATTGCATTTAACCATTATCCTGTCAATAAAGTTTCCAAGCCTTTGTTTATACAAATGAAGCAGCAGTTGCCACACTGTATTCTTTATACTCAACATGATCTACTCCAAGGTTTCTTATGTCAGGTGTCCTATTTTACATGGAAAAAGGTTCTGCTGTTTGGAACAGTTTAAATTTGTAGCAAATATACTTACTAAAGAATTTATTTAAATACATATTTTTAATATCCTTTTATTTTGGTGGGGAATGCAAAGGAGAGTTAGGTGTTTTGTTAGTTCCTGTGGAAATGTACATATAGGTCAGTGTTCTGTCCAAGAAAATATTTACTCTAGCATTTGATGTTCAGTTTACAGCCGGTGGCCAAATGAAGATTAAAAATTATATTTAATTTAGAAAGCATATATGAGTTTTTAAAATGTTTTGGTTTTCAGTATATGCTTTTCTTATTTGTGAGTCTGATGACTATGAAAGTAGGAAGTTCAGATATTTTCTTAGAAAAGGATTAGGAAATCTTTATGCAACTCATTCTTGTTGTTCATTTTAACAGAGTAATTCTGAGAGTCTCCCAGAGACATACGTTCATCATTTATCTGGGCATGCAGATCAGAAAGGGGCAAGTACATTAAATCAGCAAGTAGAAGGTAAGACTTGTATTTTATTAAAAAGTCATTTGATAAAATATTGGTGTAAAATGGGAGCACTGACATATTTCAATATCCAAAGAAAATCACCTATTGAATTAGAGATAAAGAGAAAGATTGAAAAGGAGATAAGTTGAAGTCTTATCAGGTGTCAGTGTCAGTAACACATGAAATTGAGGGTGCCACAAAGGAGCTTACTTAGTGGTTCCATGTCAAGGTACTCTAAGACCAAAGGAACGCCAGGAAATAAGTGGAAAGGATAAAAAGGGTGACTGACGAGAAAGTCAAGAATACGGGGGGAGTAAATGAAGGACAATAAGCAGCTCTCAGAGTGGAAGGTGGTAAAGTAGAACAATTCTTTATTTTTTTATTTTCTTTTTAAAATTTTTTATTTTTTATTAACATATAATGTGTTCTTAGCTACAGGGGTACAGGTCTGTGAATCTCCAGGTTTACACACTGCACAGCATTGACCAAAGCACATACCCTCCCCAATGTCCATAACTCCACCAAAATAATTCTTTTAAATGAGGAGCAGACTATGTGAAATGCAGGAATAATATCAGGTGAGCTTCCAGTACCAAAACCTGTCAGAGTAGGATACCAAAATTTTCCTGCTCTTACTGCTTTCCTCATGGTTGGGAAGACATTCAGGACTGCCCTGGTTGATGATGCAGAGCTATGTTCTAGTCACCGATAAGTGTGCGTATCTTAATGGCATAAAAATGGTGGTACTTCATAAATAGTCTCATTGAGTGCAAAGTAAGAGTACTGGAAGGAAGAAGGGAGGAGGGTCAGTTCGGGGGAAATCAAGGAAACTTTAGCCATGATAAAAAGTCCATTAGAAAGCTTACGACTTTTAAGACATTTCCAGTTTCGAAGAATTGATAGTGACACTCATAAGGCTTGCTTCTAGAAGGTGAAGTTAAGGTAAAGGAATGTGGTAGCAGACACAATATGGACTAGAATTTCTCCAACTTTAGTAATCAGAGACCTTGCTAAAAATGCAGATTGTGAGCAGCAGGTCTGGGATTCTGCATTCTGACCTCTCAGGTGATGCCAGTGTCTGTGGTCCCTGTGTCATGTGCTCTGTAGCAAGGGGTTTCTGTAGAGAAGTCTGGAAGGGCCAGTGGATAGTTCAAGACACCATGGGATCAAGGAAAAGCATTATTTTGTTTTTATTTGTGAGCATGTTTTTAGCTAGAGGGGAGCAAGGAGATGCAGAAAGAGAGGTTATAGATGTGAGATACTAGTGCTAAATAGAGGAAAGAAGTGGTGAAGATAAACCCTAGTAAAATGGGTGTAAAATCAGAACAATCAAGACCATAGATCCAGAAATAACTCTGTTTTAAAGATTTCTTTCTTTATTTTATGGAGAGAGAATGAGAGAGACAGTGAGTGATTAGGGGGACGGGCAAAGGGAGAGGGAGAGAGATGCCTCAAACAGGTTCACTTCTGAGACTAGAGCCCGATGCGGGGCTCAATCCCAAGATGGTGCCATCATGACTTGAGCCAAAATCAACAGCTGGATGGCCAATTCACTGCTCCACCCAGGCGCCCCCAGAATTACTTTACTTAATGGCTTTAAAATGGTGGTACTTCCTAAGTAGTATCATTGAGTGCAAAGTAAGAGAATTGGAAGGAGAAAGAGAGCAGGGTCAGTTTGTGGGAATCAGGGAAGCTTAGAAAGTTAATGACTTTTAAGACATTTCCAGTTTTGAAGAATTGATAGTGACGAACATGAGGCTTTCTCTAGAAGTTGAAGTTAAGGTAACAGAATGTGGCAGTGACTCAGTATGGGCCAGAATTTCTCCAATTTTACTGAATCATCGGAGACCTTGTTAAAAATGCACATGGTGAGGGGCGTGTGTGTGGCTCAGTGGGTTAATACTCTGCCTTGGACTCAGGTCATAATCTTAGGATCCTGGGATTGAGCGCCACATCTGGCTCTCTGCTCCGCAGGGAGCCTGCTTTCACCTCTCTCTCTGCCTGCCTCTTTGACTACTTGAGATCTCTGTCTGTCAAATAAATAAATAAAATCTTTCAAAAAATAATGAACAGTATGACCACAGGTCTGGGATCCTGCATTCTGACCTGTCAGGTGATGCGAATGCCAGTGGTCCTTGGGTCATGTGTGCTCCATCACAAGGGTGTAGACTTCCACCTTCAGACACCTGGAAAGGCCCTGGATACTTCAAAGCACCACAGGATGAAGGAAATCATTATTTTCTTTTTATTTGTAAGCATGTTTTCAGCTTGAGAGGAGCAAGGGGATGTAGAAAGAGTTGTCATAAATGTAAAATATCAGTGCTAAGTAAGGAGGAGAGAAATGGTGGAAGTAATCCATAATAAAAGGGGTGTAAAAGCAGAAAAATCAATACCATAGTTCCAGCAGTAACTCTGTTGTAAGGATTTCTGTATTTATTCTATGGAGAGAGAATGAGAAAGGCAGAGAGTGATCGGGGGAGGGGCAATGGGAAGGGTAGGGATTCCTCAAGGAGACTGGCTTCCAAGCCTGGAGGCAGATGTGCGACTCTATCCAGGGACATTTAGATCATGATGGGAGCTGAAATCAAGAGCTGGATGTGCAATCTGAGGCTCGATTCACGTGTCCTCAGAAATTACTTTTTTTTCTTTTTTTCAGAAATTATTTTTGAGGAAGGGGACAGTGATGGGAAAAAAGGGAAAAAGAAAGGCACGTTAGCTGAGAAGTTTTGGAGTTGAGCAGGAAACTCCAGAGAATTCACTTAAGATGGTTTAAGGGTATTTGCACTAGAACAGATTTAATCACAGCAGCACCACAAAGAATACTGAAAGCAGATGGAGTGCTAGACATGGGGTAAATCATAGCCACATATTCATCCTCCTCAGGTCTATTGGACATCAAAGATACAGGTTATGTTGGTATTTATTATTCATTGCGATTCGGAAGCTATGGCTTTTTTTCTGTAAAGATATTTAATTTTTTGATAGGATAGCTGTTTCCAAAAAACCTTGAAAGACTGATATGATCTATCAAACCAAACTCCTTTTGGAAACTATAGAATTACAGGATTATTCCCTAAATGTTAAAATTTTTATCATCAGTAAGTGTGACACTAATTCTGAAATACCTATTTTTAAAATTTTAATAAATAGAATATTTTTTAAGAAAAGAATTAGGAGAAAATAATTTCTTTTAGGCTTTTTTTAGCATTCACTTGAGAGTGGGGGTGGCAGGATTATATTTAGATGTTTGTGCCCAGCTGGGAATACTAGGTAGAGGTCTAAAGATTGCTTATTGAAAACAAAGTTTCTTAGCCTTATTTTTATAGCTTTAAATTTACAAGTATTGGTCAAATTATATTCAATGTTACTAGAAAAAGCATCTTCCCAAGCCAAATATTAAAATATTTCCTATATTCTCTACAACTTTATTTAGAGTTGGCTTTCCCAGCAATAATGGGAATCACTGAGAATTTACTATACAGTACCATCTTCTCAACTATGTACGCATTGTCTATCTCCTTGTTTTATTATTTTTATTTTTTTTTTTAGAGAGCAAGAAAGTGGGGAGGGAGGGAGGGAAGGCAGAAAGAGAGGGAGGGAGAGAACCCTAAGCAGCAGGCTTCATGCTTATCATGAGGTCTGATGCAGGGCTCGAGATCATGACCCTGAGATCATGACCTGAGCTGACATCCAGAGTCAGACACTTAACTCACTGAGCCACCCAGATGCCCCTTTATTATTATTGTTGTTGTTGTGTTGTTGTTGTTATTTTTAATTATTTTATTGATTTGAAAGAGATTGAGAGAAAAAGTGGAAGGAGGGGCAGAGGGAGAAGCAGACTCCTCACTGACGTGGGAGCCCGATGCAGGACTCCATCCCAGGACCCAGTCATGACCTGAGCTGAAAGCAGCCGTTTAACTGACTGAGCCACCCAGGTGCCCCCCTTCATTAATTTTGATGAATAGGTGGAATATTGGTTTTCAGGAATACTATATCATTTAAAAATAATATTCTCCTGATATTCTCCTATTGATTAACCATATCTAATTTGTGCTCTACTTAATGTACCAGTAAACTCAGGGCCTTTCATCAGTCATATGATCAGATTGGTACTAATAAATTGTACAGTATTTTTTTCACCCCTGTAGTTTTATGTTCTTTCTTTACTTGTAGAACTAACACTATATTTTCAAAAGATTTTCAATTATCTCCTAGAGTAGTGAATACAGACCATAAATTCAAACTTATTTACTTATACAAGTGACATGCTCCTGTTACATCCTCATGAGCTTTGTGGATCCAAGAAGCAGGACTTTTAAAACAAAGCACCTACAGGAAGATATGGAACAAAAATACTATAAAATAAATACATGCAACTTAAAACAGTTCATGTAGAATAATTCCCACTTGATGCCTTTTGTAAAGTAATGAGCAGAGTTGGTTGCTAGGGACCCAAGATTGTTTGTTTATTCATTTAATATAGATTTATTCTGTACTGGCTCTGATAATTTTATAGCCTCAATATTTCTAGAACGATTCTGTCAGTTCAGGTGTGCTTCATCTTTCTTTTGCATCAGTGCCTTCTTATTCATCTCCCATCATTTATTACAATGCCCCTCAAATTCATCCTTCCCCACAGCATTTAGAGTGATCTGTCGCAAATGCAAATATGACTGTGAACCATTGCTGAAAATATGTTTGTGTCCAGGTATCTTAAAATTACATATAAAGCTTTCCTAATTTTGAGTTCAGCTAAGCTCTCCAACCCTTTCTACTGTCTGCCCTTTTCTCTGGCATTCTGAACTGCTGGTGATGTCTTCCTCTTTGATTCCCATATTTTAGACAGGTATTTACCCTGTTGTGTGCATCTCTCCCTTGTCTTACTATGGGCTTGTATACTCCCCCCATTTCCCGCCCTTTAGCCCCTTTGAATCTGTCTGACCTCAGTGTTGCTGTCTCAGTTCAGGCATTATCTCTACAAAATCCATTCCTGACACCTTTTATCTACATGCTTCTTTAAACCTGGGTACCTAGCACTTACTGGGTACTCAGTAAATAATTACTGAGTAAAATAAAGAGTGTTTACACAGAGATGATTTATGAGATTATCCCACACAGGGACTCCTGGGGCCTCAATGGGTTGAGTGTCCAACTCTTGATTTTGGCTCAGGTCAGGATTTCAGAGTTGTGAGATCAAGCCCCATGTGGGGCGCAGTGCTGGGCATGGATCCTGGTCAAAATTCTTGCTCCCTCTTCTCCTCCTTCCCCCTTAAAAAAAGAGAAAGAGAGAGATTGTCTCATACAGTCTAGTAACAAAAGGAATATATATACCTAAAGAAGTATCTTACAGTTCATGTGGTGAAGATGCACTAGAAAAATCTGTATAGTACTAATGTAGCCCCCAAAGAAAGTGATCTATCTATCTAAGGAAGGGTAGCCTTAATCAAGGATGACTTTACATAGCAGTCTGTGTCCTATAAGATGTGAAGAAATTTGTCAAGTAGTAGAGAGGAAAACATTTTAGGAATCTATACATTCATCAGGGAAATACACCCCTAGGAAGGCTGTACACTGATACAGGCATAAAAAATACTAGTAATTTTGGAAACCATGAATAATGTTGTAGTTGAAGCTTAGGGTGTTGTTTAAGAGATACTACAACAAGATAAAGAATAGTCTATTGTGATTTTATATCTTTCTGCTGCATTTTTTAAAAATTTACTTATTTGACAGAGAGAGAGAGATCACAAGTAGACAGAGAGGCAGGCAGAGAGAGGAAGGGAAGCAGGCTCCCTGCTGAGCAGAGAGCCTGTTTTGGGGGCTTGATCCCAGAACCCTGGGATCATGACCTGAGCCAAAGGCAGAGGCTTAACCACTGAGCCACCCAGGTGCCCCTCATTCTGCTGCATTTTAAAAATTTGTTTCTGATTGTTTTGTTTCTTGATATTAGGTGGGCGAATTTGTGAATGATTCTTTGAGATGTTTGTATGCCTTTAACCTAGTGACATTTAGTATTTCCCAAATGGTTTGCTGAAAATTTTTTTTTAATTAATTTTTTATTTTTTATAAACATATATTTTTATCCCCAGGGGTACAGGTCTGTTAATCACCAGGTTTATACACTTCACAGCACTCACAAAGCACATACCCTCCCCAATGTCCATAATCCCACCCCCCTTCTCCCATACCCCCTCTACCAGCAACCCTCAGTTTGTTTGGTGTGCTGAAATTTTTGATAATTAAAAGTATTTCTTAAATATTCAGCTAAAGATTAAGTTTAATTTAAACTCTTAATTGATAAGATGTTGTTTTCTATCTTTATGAAAGTTATAGTTTTTATCTAACCATTCTAATTTGTCCATTTTAATAAAATATATAGATTTTTCAGCAGAACTAGACTTAGAAATGACAACAGAAAAAGAGGAAGAAAGTTTTAATGAAAGTGAAAATAAACACCTGCAGGTATATACAAATTTAAATTTAAATTTCCAATTTTATATTGTTTTCCCTGCTTTAAGAATGTAACTTAGTTCAATTGAAATTATCTTCTGAACAGAATGTATTGAAGTTGATAGATTATAACCTAATATTTAGTTTATGTAAAATTTTACAAGTTACCAAATTTAAAATATTGTTAGAATTTATAGTAGCTTATAGTTAAACTTTATCCTTGGAATTGGACCAAAAAAATTCCTGAATATTGTTTCCTTCTTCCATTTTTGTAAGTTTTTACATGGTAAAAAGGTAACATCAAATACTGAACCCTATGTTTAAGCAGTTGAAATTATGAGCAGTATAACAATGATGACTACTGACTTAGACTCATGTAGAAGGAGTGGTTCTTGGTGGTTCTTAATGTGCAGTTCTCAGTGGTTCAAAATGTGCAGTTCTGTATTGCCTGTCACTAATGCCAAGATTAAAGATTTATTTTGCCTTGTGATCTCTGTGTAGTTGACTTCAGAGAGTAGGGTCATAAAATCAACACAATTGCCCATTGTAGAATCACACCTTCCAGGATGGGACGTTTGTAGTTGGGTAATAAACAGGCACATTTTCAGTTATTTCATTTCGGTATAGGGAATCTGTAAATATTATTAACATTTTTTTTTTCTTATCTACTTTCAGTGGACGTTACAAGAGCTGGATACAGGCAGATAATTTATAGTGATGTATAATACTATCATAGTATATAATTTGAATTAAAATTTAGGAATTTGTTTTTCTTTTCTGATTGATGCTTATTGATTTTGGCTCCTAATATTAAGTTTGCCTATTCTCTAGTTATTAATCTTTAAAAAACATCCTCCAAGGCACTATTGGGGCTCACTGTTTAAGGTATGGTAAGATAAAAAATGTTTTTAAGTTTGTAACATTGAAAATCATGTAATTCATTTTTTGGTAGATGTAACATGTAATGAATTGTTTAGTTTAAAAAACTGACAAAGTTAAGTTTATGGATTTGTGTTTTTTTCTTCTGTTTCAGGCTAGGGCAAGTTATTTTGCGCTTCTTAGTTACAATCCAGTGATTGATTTTTTTTATTATGGTATGGTATTCACCATACAGTACATCATTAGTTTTTTTTGATGTAGTATTCTGTGATTTGTTGTTTGTGTATAACACCCAGGGCTCCCATGCATTCCCCAACACATGCCCTACTTAATACCCATCATTGGGCTCACTCAACTCCCCCACCTCATTCCCCTTTAAAATCCTCAATTTGTATCCCAGAGTCCATAGTCTCTCATGGTTCATCTCCCCCTCTGATTTCCCCCCCTTCATTTTCCCCTTCCTTCTAATTCCTCCATGCATGCTATTCCTTATGTTCCACAAATAAGTGAAACCATGTTATAATTGTCTCTGTTTGACTTATTTCACTCAGCATAATCTCCTTCAGTTCCATTACATTGATGCAGATGTTGATATTCACCATTTTTGATGGCTGAGGGATATTCCATTGTATATATGCATATTTCCATCACTATTATTTATAATATCACTTTGATTTAATGTATATTACTTAGGTATAAAATAGATAAAAAATTTAGTTTTATACTAATAGTAACTATGATATTTATAGCTAAAATCATTAATTTATTGGAATTCTTGGCTTCTCATATAAACCCTATGTATATTTTCTGAATGAAGGGATGGAGGGTAAATGGAGATAAATATGCATGTTGGCTATTTTTAAAAAAAAAAATACTTTATTTTTAGAGAGAGAGAGCATGAGTAGGGGAATGTGTAGAGGGGGAGGGAAAAGGAAGGATAAGAATCTCAAGCAGACTCTGAGTGCAGAGCCCGACTCAGGGTTGGATCTTAAAACCTTGAGATCATGACCCGACCTGAAACCAAGAGTAGGACACTTAAGCAACTGAGCTACCCAGGCACCCCAGTTTTGGATCTTTTATGTTAAAATATAGGCTAAATCTCCTTGCGACTATGATGGAATTAGTTAAATGATTTGTAAAGAAAGTTTATTTCACATACTATATCTACCTGTATATCTATGACAAATTTAACTGTTATTTAAATTAAAATTTGAGTTATTCATGTAGGATAAAAATCATTGTATTTAAAAAGGCCATTTCTTTTTAACATTTTTTTTTAAGCTCTCTTAAGCTGTTGACTTTTTTTTTAACAGAGTCATCCAAAATCCTAATGAAAATATGTCTTTTGGTTGTGGAAGAACGGTATTATACTGAAAAACAACTTTGTCGAGAACAGGATGCCAGAATATTTTTCAGAGTCCATAGTCTCTCATGATTCACCTCCCCTTCCAATTTACTCCAACTCCCTTCTCCTCTCTAACACCCCTTGTCCTCCATGATATTTGTTATGCTCCACAAATAAGTGAAACCATATGATAGTTGACTCTCTCTGCTTGACATTTTTCACTCAGCATAATCTCTTTCAGTCCCGTCCATGTTGCTACAAAAGTTGGGTATTCATCCTTTCTGATGGAGGCATAATACTCCATAGTGTATATGGACCATATCTTCCTTATCCATTCATCCATTGAAGGGCATCTTGTTCTTTCCACAGTTTGGTGACCTTGTCCATTGCTGCTATAAACATTGGGGTACAGATGGCCCTTCTTTTCACTACATACCCAGGAGTGCAATTGCAGGGTCATAGGGAAGTTCTATTTTTAGTTTCCTGAGGAATCTCCACAATGTTCTCCAAAGAGGCTGCACCAACTTGCATTCCCACCAACAGTGGAAGAGGGTTCCCCTTTCTCCACATCCTCTCCAACACATGTTGTTTCCTGTTTTGTTAATTTTGGCCATTCTAACTGGTGTAAGGTGATATCTCAATGTGGTTTTAATTTGAATCTCCCTGAGGGCTAATGATGATGAACATATTTTCATGTGTCTGATAGCCATTTGTATGTCTTCATTGGAGAAGTGTCTGTTCATATCTTCTGCCCATTTTTTGATATGTTTGCCTGTTTTGTGTGTGTTGAGTTTCAGGAGTTTTTTATAGATCCTGGATATCAACCTTTTTTTTTTCTTTTTCTTTTTTAAAGATTTTATTTTCCATTGGACAGACAGTAGTAGTAGAAACAAGTAGGCAGAGAGGCATGCAGAGAGAGAGGAAGGGAAGCAGGCTCCCCACTGAGCAGAGAGCCTGACATGGGGCTCCATCCCAGGATCCTGGGATCATGACCTGAGCCGAAGGCAGAGGCTTTAACCCACTGAGCCACCCAGGCGCCCCTGGATATCAACCTTTTGTCTGTATTGTCATTTGCAAATATCTTCTCCCATTCCGTGGGTTGCCTCTTTGTTTTTTTGACTGTTTCCTTTGCTGTGCAGAAGATTTTGATTTTGATGAAGTCCCAAAAGTTTATTTTTGTTTTTGTTTCCTTTGCCTTTGGAGCCATATCTTGAAAGAAGTTGCTGTGGCTGATATCGAAGAGATTACTGCCTATGTTCTCCTCTAGGATTCTGATGGATTCCTGTCTCACGTTGAGGTCTTTTATCCATTTTGAGTTTTTATCTTTGTGTACGGTGTAAGAGAATGGTCGAGTTTCATTCTTCTACTTATAGCTGTCCAGTTTTCCCAGCACCATTTATTGAAGAGACTGTCTTTTTTCCACTGGATTTTTTTTTCCTGTTTTGTCGAAGATTAATTGACCATAGAGTTGGGGATCCATATCTGGGCTCTCTACTCTGTTCCACTGGTCTATGTGTCTGTTTTTTATGCCAGTACCATGCTGTCTTGGTGATCACAGCTTTGTAATAAAGCTTGAAATCAGGTAACGTGATGCCCCCAGCTTTATTTTTCTTATTGTTATTGTTTATTTTTATATTTTGTTTTATATTTCCTTAGTGATTCAGGGTCTTTTCTGATTCCATACAAATTTTTGGATTATTTGCTCCAGCTCTTTGAAGAATACCGGTAGAATTTTGATCAGAATGACATTAAAAGTATAGATTGCTCTAGGCAGTATAGACATTTTAACAATGTTTATTCTTTCCATCCAAGAGCATGGAATGGTCTTCCATCTTTTTGTGTCTTCTTCAGTTTCTTTCATGAATGTTCTGTAGTTCCTCGAGTACAGATCCTTTACCTCTTTGGTTAGGTTTATTCCCAGGTTTCTTATGGTTCTTGGTGCTATAGTAAATGGAATCGATTCTCTAATTTCCCTTTCTGTATTTTCATTATTAGTGTATAAGAAAGCCACTGATTTCTGTACATTGACTTTGTATCCTGCCACGTTGCTTAATTGCTGTATGAGTTCTAGTAGTTTGGGGTGGAGTCTTTCGGGTTTTCCATATAAAGAATTATGTCATCTGCCAAGAGAGAGTTTGACTTCTTCATTGCGAATTTGGATACCTTTTATTTCTCTTTGTTGTCTGATTGCTGTTGCAACGACTTCTAATACCATGTTGAACAAGAGTGGTGAAAGTGGACATCCTTGTCTTGTTCTGATCTCAACGGGAAGGCTGCAAAGCTTTTTCCCATTGAGGATGATATTTGCTGTGGGTCTTTCATAGATAAATTTGATGAAGTTCAGGAATGTTCCCTCTATCCCTATACTTTGAAGCATTTTAATCAGGAACGGATGCTGGATTTTGTCAGATGCTTTTTCTGCATCAATTGAGAGGACCATGTGATTCTTCTCTCTTCTCATATTAATTTGTTGTATCACATTGATTGATTTGCAAGATGGAATTCTAAAGAATCACCTTTGCAAACAAAAGGAGATAGAAGTGGTAACAAAAGGAGTTCTGGGATATTTTCTTTAGTTATTTTGAAGTACACTTGTGTATGTATTTGTACACATATATTTTATTTTCTGAAATTATTGTTTTATTTATGTGTGTGTGTACATATATGTGTGTGTATGTGTGTGTATATATATCTATACTTCATGTGTGTGTATATATATATGTATACATATATATGTATATATATATGTCTTTGTATATATATATTTTCTCCATGTATATATGTATATATATTTTAAAAGCCAACACTGCAAGCATAGAGGATTTTTAAAGCATACATATTTTGAAATTGAGATTCAATTAAGTGAATTAACTTGACAGTTAGCTCCAGATTTCCCAAGTGAACTGAATAAAAAGTACAGTATCTCAGTACTTTTTATATATATATATATATAAGTATATATTTATAAGTATAAATATATGTTTATACATATATACTTTTATATATTTATACATTTATGCAAACTACACATAGTAGCTTTATATACATTTTAGGTTGGCATAATTTTATTCTTATTTATATAAATTTGAATTTTTAGTCTGAAATCATGTATCCTTATGACCTTTTAATCCTTTGCAGGCCCTTCCTTTTCATTAAATCATAATTTGGGCCAATTGTGATGAGCTTTAGCAAAACTATATTTGATTTAATCTTCCCACTGCTATTTATAATTTTGTAAGCAATTTTACAAATAATTTGCTCATTTTAAATCTCAGTTGCTATCATTTGGGCCTAAGTTTATCCAACACAAAGAGAGTTGTATCTCTGTAATTTATTAATTGGGCATTGGATCTCCATTTTCAGATTAATGAGGGGTGGCAGGATTCTTGTGTAGCAGGAATGGAGGTCAGGGAGAGAGGTGAAAGCCAGGTCATCTAGGGTCTTGAAGGCCCTTAGAATGACCTCACTTACATTCTGAGATAGTTATCTATTAAAAGGATTTGAGCAGAGGATTGAACATGTGGGGAATTCTGACATTAATTGAAGCCTCTAATAAAAAAGAAGGAAAACATTTCATACTGTAGAATTTACCAATGCTAGTCCCACCTATATACCCATTTCTTTTTGAGACTTCAGTCGATTGGGAAGCTTTGGGAAAATTCACCCACAAGGAAAGGATAGTGGGGCTGAATTAATTAACTAAGTAACATAATACTGACTAGGCAGAGAACATCTTTTTGTGTCTTTAGCCAAATTCATTAAACAGCCATAATGTGTACATGTTAGGAAAAGGAGATGAATTGATGTTTGTAGTGAAATTTTCCAAGTACATAGGTTCAAGTTATATATTGTTAACATAATTTAATAGTAAGATGATTTTATAAATCCAGTAACAGAAATGTCTCATTAGGTTGCTGTGAGACAACTTCAAGAAGAACTGGCCAATACCCTAAAGAAACTATCTATGTCAGAGGCTTCACTGGAGGTGACATCACGTTGTCGTATGAATTTAGAAGATGAGGTAAAAGACTTAAAGGAAAACTGAATCAGAGTAGGAGTCAGGTATGTATGAAATGTCACATGTCAAGTTAATCTGTAGGTGGTTAAATAATATGAAGTGTTTTAGGATACTTATTTCCATGGATCACTTCTTCCCTTTTTCATTATAATTAATTTAGTATAATTTTAGTATCTTTACAATGTACTTATTTCTTAAACTTTGACTTTCATTCTGTTATTTGTTTTATATATTTTTTTCTTATAATAGTTACCCTTAGGAAAGTTGAAACTTATACATCATTCTTCACAGAAATTGGGACTTTTTTCCTACTAAATAATTTTTTTTAAAAGACTTACTTATTTATTTGTGGTGGGGGTGGGTTGGAGGGAGAGGCAGAGGGAGATGGAGAGAATTTCAAGCAGACCCCTGCCCAGCAGAGAGCCCCATGCTGGCTTGATTCCATGACCCATAAGATCATGACCTGAGCTAAAATCCTGAGTTGGATGCTTAACCAGCTGAGCCACCCAGGTGTGCTAAATAATGTTTTTTAATGATCTCTCTGTTACCATCATGAGCTAAGCCATGTAAAAGCAGAAGATAATGTTGAATAGAATGTTTAAGAAAATTGTCTTATTTTCTCATCTTCACTTTTTTGAATGGATACAGAATCTGTCCTCTCTTTTTCTTATCCTTCCCAGTGGATTTTTTTTTTAAAGCTGTATGAGATGGAATGCACATTTCCATACATTCACGACCCATTTAATATTTGTAGTTCACTGTTTTGGGCCATATTTGATAGAGTTGTGCATTAACTTTTACTGCCATCAAGTAGACACATTTAGTTACCCTGAAAAGAAACGCTTAAAATCCTTGCCCCCAGGCCAAGCAACCACAAAGTCTACTTTCTTCTGCCTCTATAGAGTTGCCCATTCTGAATATTTCATATGTGGGGAATCACACAATGCGGTCCTTTGTGACTAGCTT